>NW_010262304.1:0-19745 GCF_000690775.1 Eurypyga helias
GAGCTGCCAGCTGGGCCTAAACCACCATGTAGTGATAAATACAAGGTGATTTCTGATCTATTTGGGTCACTTGGAGTAGTAACTGTTGAAAATCATGACTTCTTTCAATGTATTTTTGGATGTTTGTCTACCTGGCCCTATTAAGTGCTATAAAATCATTTTTCGGTGTTGCAGACAGCAAATGTTATAATGAGTCTCTATCTGAAACTTGACCGCAATGGAGTAGTTTGTTTCCAGACAATTTCTGCAAAGTTGTGGGAATAAAAGAGCAATTCCAAAACCTAGCTTGATACGTTTAAATTCTGCAGCTTAAGCAGGGGGGAAAAATGATTCAAATCTAATAAACTAAAAAAAAAAAAAAAATGAGAATCACCAGGGGACTAGTGATTTGATGGAAATCAGTATCTTCTCTTGAAAAAGACAGTTAACTGAGATATCTGGCATAAGCTTTCTTACTGAATTGTACTTCCTATAATACAGTTCAGTACTATAGGAATCAGTAGATTTTTTTTGCATAAAGTTGAATTCAACAGCTGTTTCTGAGCAAGGTCAGTGGCACTGGGAAGGCTCTTGAATGTTTGATATTGTGAACTGCTGTGAAGACTATCAGGGTTAATGTTACCCAAAGCTAGGGATGAAATTTGCACCCCAATGATTGCTATTCTACTCTTCCTTTCTCAATATTTCAGCTTATATTTGTAGCTAATATGTTCTTGCCTGGCTTCTACAGTTTGGGGTTACAGTTCTGATTTTTTTTTTCTTTTGTTATTGTTCTTCTCGAAAAAGATTGGTTGCAGAGCAACAACTTTTTTGTTCTCCTTACGACAAGGTTGGATGCAGTTTGCAGGGACCTATCCCCTGCAGCTACCCAGGAAGCAGAGCCATACAGCTGGACACTTTGCATGGGCACTGATTAACAAGCCAGCAAAATGCATCTTGTTTTTTAAAGCTGTGAATGCTAAACATGAGGTCAGTCTTTCAATTTCAGAAATTAAGGGACAAAACTTACCACAATGCCCTTAGGTATTTTTGAACAGCTCGTGAATGTGGGTATAGGTGTTTAATCCCAGAATCCATTTAAAAGGGCTTAAATCTATACATATGTACAAATGATGAATTAAGTGGATCAATTTTACCTTATGTGTATTCATCACCATACTGTTCATTAGCTGAACAAAGAAAATAGCTTCAAGATTTCAGATCAAGAGTCTATCAAGGTTTGGCAAGCTGAACAACTTATGCAGAAGCTTGGCCTCGTGGGATGTGAATGCTCTGGAGTGACCTTGAAAGCGTGATTTTGCAGGACAGAGTGGGCAGAAGCGTCATGGCTGTAGGGCTGTGAGAGTAGGTGGAGGGGCTTGGGTTTGTTAGCTGAACTGTGAAATCAGAAAATGCTCTGGGATTGACCCAAGAGTACAAATACTCTTACTGAAACGAACACCAAAACACAGTGAACTGTGGGAAATGTTAAATATTGTGTATGACCCTGAAATATTTCATTTTGGTTAACTTTTTTTAGTATTTAATGATTTGGAAGCAAAGCATTATTTCAGCATGTAAAACAAACTATTCAAAAGCCTTTTGTTTTCATGGAGATAAAAACCACTTATGTCAAAACTCCACACACTTTTCAAAACACTTTACAAATACTACATTTACTTAGCTGTCACATATAGTAGAAATTTAAAAAGGTATTTCTATGCATCAGTTTACATGCCGCTTCAGGAAAATAAGGTGAAAACTGCATGATACTCAGATATGTTCTAGTGAAGGATCCGTGTCCAGCTCTTGCAGAGAACGCCTAACATAACTTTCTTATGTGCACCTACGTGCAGCTGTAGGATAGGAAGTGGATCTTAGGAATAGGCAACAAGGGATGATTCCTCTGAAAGTTGAGTTTAGCGGAAGTGTGCAAATCAAACAAAAAATGCATTATTATATAAATTTTCATTCCAATACAACTAAATTCCAGTGTTCAGTACTGGCCAAAGAACTTGGGCAACTTGTCTTGTACCATGGCCTTTCACTTCTGGTTTGAACCAGGTGACTGTAAATGGCTCTGTGGCTTTGTCTAGCACCATTCGATACAGACTATACCAAAAGTCTTATGAGAAGTCATTCAGCTGGCATCATGAATTAGAAAACAGTGGAGTGACCAATTGTTTCTATTGGAGTAGTAATAATACTCATGAGATGCTTGAATTCAGTTTTTCTGGTACTGCAGTACCAGCAGAATTATGTAATCTTGCCTAGAGGACAGTGGGGGGAGTGGAGGGAAACAACAGAAAAAAGAGGTTGAAAGAAACAATTAATATTGTTCTTTTGCAGATGGGAGTGGTACCCAAGAGTGCTACTGTGTAGGATGGGGTTTCATGCTGACTGGACCTAGTTCTTGCCCTGCTTTTTGACTTTCATTTCTTCAACTCTGTTTTATCCAGATCTGAAATGTGGAAAGGTTTTGGGGGGAACTTTTTAATGATCTTCAGCTGAAAAATGCTGCTGAACTGGGAAGCCTTGTTCTTGCTGAAGCTCATCTGATGCTGCCTAGGCTGAGAGATGGAGTGGGTACCCTTTGACAGTGTTTGAGAAATTTAACTTGAATATCCATTGGGATGAAGTTTGGAAAACTTGTTCCAGGTATTCTTCAGGCTTGTTTTCGGAACTAAATGGTAGATGTAGGTGTAGGTAACTGAGAAGTCTATTGAGCTAACAGGAGACTTTTCTGTGAAACCGGTGGATAAGGTCAGAAAAAACTGCACTATTCTTAATTGTTCCAATGAAGTACTGCTACCAGGAGGCATTCAACTTGACCCACCAACATCTATACTCTGAAGCTGTACTGCAACTCAACTGATGTCTCTCCATTTCATCGTGTAATTCATCCCACCATCATCACAAGTCTGAACTACACTTGTAACCTCAGGTCCCAATATGCTGAATTGGCGATAAAAATCGAAGTGGGGGGAGAAATATTTTTTACAAAGAACAGACATTACTCCCTTTTGACAAGAGACAAATGTTTCATTCAAATGCTGCATTTCGCATATTGGAAACAGTAATGAATTCTTGTGCACCTTTCTCCCTAGTTCACAATGTCAGCCCCAGGCGTAGAGGCACTTCAGGCTTTTCTTACAAAATTAAATTTAATGTTACACCCTCCAGTGGAATGATGCATAAATCAAGTGTTTGATTTGCATGGACTCTAGTGAACAGCCCCATTCTGTGCAAATATAAACCCGGTCTTGAATATTATGTCAGGGACAGGAACAAAGCAATCTAGGGTTTCCAATGAGAGTCTGGTACCAAGTGTAATTCAGGCTGGTATTATGTTGCTCTCATGTCAAGGCTGTTATTAAAATTCTTAGGTTTTGCCTCCTTTTTTTCATCTCAAAAGAAAATGTTTTTTCTGACCTTCTTGTATTTTGGCAAACCAGTATACACCAGTGCTATTTATACACTGTCTGTGAGGAGCTGAGACGGAATTGTGGGAGGTTTTTAGTTTCCTCCTAGATAAGCAGGGAGGCTAGCAGGACAAGAGGGGTAATGAAACAAGCCAAAGCAAAGATGATCATGGAATAAAAATGCAAATGGAAAGAAAAAGATTAGGTAGCTTTGTACCCTTTTTGAAAGCAGGCTGCCTTCTATGTGAGTATTCAGAGCCTGGAGCAGGTCAGCAGAGTTAAGGGACTGGAAGGCAATAAATATATTCTGCTTCAGCATGCAAAAATGCATTTGTGTTCAACACAGTACAAATCTCTCTGCAGGGCTTTCTCTTGGAGTCGGGCTGTTTGGTGCTGTGCTACCATATATATGGTAGTTCTTGTGTTCTTCACAGTGGTGGTTGGTTTAGTCCAGTGAATTGTAAATCTCGATCCTCACAAACTGCTGGAATTTTGAGTGCTTTGAGAGCCTGAAGTTTTCCACAGTACTTGTGCATCAGCTGTATTGGGATGGGGCTTGTGTGCCCAAATAAGTCTGGGTCTCATGCGTTCACCTTCCCCTAGCCCCAGTCCAACTTAAGGCTAGGAGCTCATCCCCTTTTTCTTAGTACATGCAGCCTGAGGGTACCCTACAGGAACTGATTGCATGGGTACTGGATTGTACTCGGCAAGGATCTGCCTCCTACATTTGTAGGCCTCTAGGTTGCGATAATGAGAGTGAAAGAAATCACTCTTAAGATAAAAAACCAAAATCTATGATTCCATTAGCGATCTATTTTCAATCTCCATTCCAACTGAATGATGCCTTCCATTCCAAACTGTGGGAATGGAAAAGTGTCTTGATGGGTTAGAACACTTTTAACTGTGCGTTTAAGTTACGCACCTGCCTAAGTGCCTTGCTGAATGGGAGCCTAGGCAACTTACGGTTTTGATTGTCATCATCTATGATGGAACTTGTAACGTTAACTAGATATTCTCAAGTATGTGAGTGATATCAGGTGCTTATTCTCTTCATCTTCAGGTTTTTTACAAGCATTTTGCCCTCCAGTTCTTAGCTTATTGCAGTAGCTGCTGTAGTTGGCATAGATTGCATCTGCAAGAGGGATATGATCTGAACAATGAGGAACAAGGTGAAGGTGTAGGTTGATCTTTGGATTAACAGATGATTCACGATATGAAAAGGTTTGACATCTCAAGTAAGTGCCAGGACTTGTGGAAAATAT
Source organism: Eurypyga helias (assembly GCF_000690775.1). Lineage (NCBI taxonomy): Eukaryota > Metazoa > Chordata > Aves > Eurypygiformes > Eurypygidae > Eurypyga > Eurypyga helias. The sequence continues at coordinate 4,664 of NW_010262304.1, forward strand.
GGGCAGCTCTGCTGCTTCACATCAGTGAGAAGGTTAGGTTGCAGTGGGGTTTGATTTTGATTAGGGAGATGTTTTTCTTGCTACAGCTGTACAATCAGTGCTCAGCAAGGTAAAAGCTCAATGGGTGTCACCTTGGTTTATTATAGAATTGAAAGTGGCATTGGTATGATCATAGTGTGTAGCGAACTGTCTTCATGTCTCTTGCCTGGTGGAGAAAGGTGTGCTATAGTGGCTTCCTTGAACTCTTTCGAGTTGATGATCTGGTTAGACTGATGAAAACCTGTGCTGTTATGGCCTAGCCATCGTGGCTGCAAGTTGAGGATGGGGTATTTTCCAGACAAGGCACCAGACTGCTTCAATATGAATGGAAACTGAGTTTGTGGGTCTGCCATAGGCCTTCTGTATAAACTTTGGCAAGTTCTACGTATTTATATCCTTAAAGTCTTCCCCTGTGAAATATGCAGGTAACTGCTTTATCACATTTGATCTGTTACCTAGGCTTAAGCATCTTTTGATGATGACTTGGTGTCATGCCACACTTAATAGGGCCTCAGCATTTTGGGTGGGGATCCGAAGTGACTTTGATGTAGATAAAAAGAAAAATAGTCTGTTAGTCCATATGAAGACCAATATTTTAACTTTTAAGCTTCTTGCCTGTCCGCAAGTGCCTTTCAGGTAAACTTACCGCATGCTGGAAATGTGCTGTGAATTTCTTGGAGGGCTCTTTCATGGAGGACTTGGATACAGGGAAGTTGGCTCTAAGCACTGCTCACTCTTGTTGAAAAAAAATTCATTGCTTCAGAACTAGGATGTATCACTTGGAAATTGTTCATTTGTAGTCTATTTATAATCCTAACATGGCACATATTCATCCTGGTTTTAATTCTTTTCCCATAAGTATCACTACTGTCCAGTGTTAGGTGCAGGTTTAGACTAACATCTAGTCGTCTAGGGTATGGTCATGCTTTAATTTTAAAAAAAAGAAAAAAAATCATTTAGCTCTCCATGAGATCAAGCAGTCACCTTGAAAGACTTTGTTTCTCCCAAAAAGTGTGGTTCTTTTTTATATGAAGCATCATTGGGTAGCATCCAAAATGTTATGACCTAAAGAGCCACCTAAGAGTAAATAAAACTTTAGTGGCTTTAGAATTGTTTAAACATAATGTCTAGCTAATAGCTATGTACCTGAACATACCTAGCTCTGTAATGTGCTTTGAGATGGACAGACCTACCCATTTTGGTAGTCTTACACGGAATTATAAGCGTAGTGCAAATTTTGACCTCTGCAAAGGACATGACTGTTGTGATTAGAGTGTATAGCCACAGGAGTGGTTGTAGTGGAAAATCAACCTTATCAAATGCTTGGAAATTCTTCCAGAGGCCAGCCATACATTTACATTTCCAGGCTTCTGTTCTTAGCTCACATCTCTAAAACAAAGCTACTGTTTTAAAAGGCAAAGTTTGGTATCTGCATTTTGACAAGAGATCATCTGTGGCACCCTTTTGTCAAGGCCATCAAGACAACTGTTCCTCAACAGAGGTTATAGATTCTGGTTTTGAGGAAATCAAAGCTTGATGTAAGATTTTGTAATGCTTTTGGAAATTGGGACGGTGTCAGATTTTTGTCATCATCGTGATGAAGGGAGGATGTGAATGGTGACCCTTGTCTGGCTTGAAGATGCAATAAATAATGTGGATGGTGGGAATCTATTTTAATCAAAGTGGGGGGAAAATTCAGCTTAAAAAGGTAATGTAGAAAAAAGTCTGGTTTTATCCACTCTACATAGTAATGCAATATCATAATAGCCGAGGATCTCATTCTTATTACAAATGGGGAGAATTCAGTTTATTCCAAAGAACCACCTTAATAACATCTTTGGTAGGCCTAACTTGCTCTTAAATTTTCTGATATGAATGACGATGTAGTTTAGGGATGTCATCTCTAATAAGCTTGCTTTAAGCTGGAAATCTTGAACAGCAAGAAAAAAAAAATTTTGAAAGAAATCCCACCATTGGCTTCACTCTGCAAGATCTAATGGATCCATGCAAGTGCACATGCTGGTGCAGCTGCCTGAATTGCATCCCCTGTAACCAGGTTTCTTCTTGCAGGCAAAGAGTATTGTCCTTCCAGCTTTTTAAAGTGGTCTTTAGCATGTTGAATTGAAGAGGCATGTTTTTTAGAGCTTAGAAACAACTGGGATCAGCATAAGTAATGATTTTGCCTCAGCAGGTTTTTTTATGAAATACCTGCAGAAAACAACTGCAAGGTTATTCAGCAAAACAAGCATAAAATATACTTACCCAGTTAGTTCTGTGCTTTTATATTCAGTGGTGAAGACTAATGAATTGGGGACCATTGCTGTGGTAAAATCCAAATGTAGATATTTCTGTCCTCGCTAATGGGAGAAAAATATATTATACCATTGGCCTAAAGGCTCCAGCTGTGATTCCTTTGTAACTTGGAGTGCATTAAAAAAGCTTCTGTCAGCAAGACAAGTTAATTTTTTATGACCTTTATAAACTGTTTAGCCTGGAACTTGGAAACATCTCTAAGATTAAATGTTTAAATCCCTTTAGCTCAGGATTGCTAAGCATCTTGAGGTTTCCTTCATTTCAGAAAAAAACTCCAAAATCTATAAAGAAATTTTGTTTGTGATAATTATTGTCAAAGAAATTATTAGCTAACATGGAGCTCTTAAGGTTTTTAATGGTTCTCATCTCTATGATACTAATTCGATATGAGAGAGTTGCTTTCTCTTAATGTAGGACTTCTCAGGGTGTGCATGGTCACCAGTTGCTGTTCCCTACACTTGCAAACACTTGGAGGAACAAATTGACTTGTCACTATGGTCATTATTTCATCCTGCCACAGCTGTTGCCTTAGCCAAAGAAACTGAAGAAAAGGACATCCTTCCCTTCTGTGAAAGCCCACAGGTGTAAAGCCTTGGGCTGCTTTGAGAAATTGCACCAAAGTCATCCTGCATAAAATGAAGCCGGTGAGAAAATGTGGCTAAGGCTTCAGGTGAGCTACTTGGCTGTCACAGCTCAGCTTTGTTCTAGTGCTTTAAGTTCCAAGTTGGCTTTATGCCTACCTGCATTCCCTTAGTTGTACCACAGGATGGATTACATCTCTGATAACAGGACCACTGGAACAACCTACTGCATTTCTGTGAAGCTGGCCTCCTATGGCGAAAAAGCTGTTCACTCTTTGGTATGTGTGTTGGTTAGTTTTTAAACTAAGCTATTTCTGGTTTGTTTTAATACACAATGCTCAAAATGACAAAAGCAAAATGGCAGCAGTAGAATATTGGTGAATTAGGTACCATGTATTGTGTTGCCCCTATTTAGAGGATAAGTTCAGCTAAAGAATCACTGTCCTGAGTTGGATGCCGACACTGTAATCCTCGGAGTACTTGTCAAGATCTGACAGAATGAGTTTTGTAACTTGAAATAGTATCTTTAATCAATCACCGGCTATGAGAGAGAAAAGTGACAGTGATGGGGAGAAGGTGCTTTTTCCCTGTCTGATCAGAATCTGAGATAGGGATGAGTATATTAGTCTAATATTTTTCTCCCAACTACATCAGTTAGTCTAATGAAAGATATTATTCCATCTACAAACCATGTCTTGCCTTATTCTCTACACTGACCATTAAAGTGGGCCACCTTAAACAGTAATGTTTGGAGGTTTTTTGCCATGTCAAGCTGGATAAGATGGATTCACCTCTTCTTTATGGTGACTAGAATGATGAGCAGCTATCCTGGATTGTATTTGATGGGATCACAGGCAAATAGATTAGGTTTTTTTCTTTTAACTTGGCTGTATTAACTTATTGGTGCCTAAGGTTGACATTTTGACTTTGTAGCAATTGATAGCAAGAAATGTGTGTATTAATCATTTATTGGAAGGTGTGGTGGTTACAATACTGACTTCAAAGTAATTTAATTTTTTTTTCTGGTACTCTGAGATTCCTTTATTATGGGTTGTGGGTTTGGGTTTTTTTAAGGATATAAATAGTAACCCATGATTGCTATTTAACTAATTCACTTTTGGTTTGTAACTTGATATTCTTGTTTGATCATGCACCAAACCAAAAAAACCTATTTCAGGCTGAATGCAGAAAAGGATAATAAGGTTTTGCACAACACCAGCAACAAATGCCTATGCATGTTTTTGTGGAAATAAGGTTGGTTAGGGAAGTTTCTTCTGCTTTTAAGTACAAGAAGTATCTCTCTGTATAATTGGTCTAACCAGGCACGACTGCTACTTATGCTTTCCAGGAGTGTTCTTCAGAAAACTGAAGACTGACTAGGAATGTACGGCTGCATCATTCTGTGCAGAAATCTGTGCCTTCTGCACACTGCTGAACAATACAAAATGTGTTATTGATCATATACATGATTGGATGGAGGTTAGTGGAGGGGATACCCTCTGTAAATTTCCTTTGATCCTGCTAAATGTTGTTACCAGTGTGCTACAGGAAATAAGTGACTCTAATGATTTTAGAGTGGCAATATTGTTGGCTGTATCAAAGATGAAACACTGCCTGTGTTCCCTTAGCAGACTTTACAGTAGTGCCACCATGAAAAATCTGAAGATCATTATTTACTGGAAATAAAGGAACAAGGCAGAAATCGATTATTACGACACTAGATTTATGTCTCCGTTGAACTCTATATACATCTCCTATGTGTTCTAACTTCATGGAAGGATATTTAATACATAATGGAAAGAGGCTTTTGCTTTTGATTTATTTTTTGTTTATTATTTTTGGCATTCCTTGGAGAAATTCTGGAAATCAATACTTGGATGTAAGTGTGCCTGGATGTAGGTAGTGGGAGGCAGTGGCAATTGATGTATCTGTGTATTTTTGCACTGGTGTGAGTATCTGGCATACAGAGTACTCTGTTGTTGCAGTAGAATGTGCTCAGCCTAAGAGGGAATAAAGTTGTATTTCTTCCATTATCTGTTTACATGAAATGATCCAAGAAGCATAGGTAAATTTGGTTAGTTAACTTAAAGCTTGGAAATCAGTGTCACTGAAGTATTTAGTTGCAAGCATAAATATTTGTTGCATTAAGATGGGGGTTGAAGACAATTGCTTTTGTTGATGGAAAACATGAGCACAGATGACACCAAACTGGGAGGAATGGCTGATAGGCCAGAAGGCTGTGCTGCCCTACAGCAAGACCTGGACAGGCTGGAGAGTTGGGTGGAGAAGGAACCTCATGAAGTTCAACAAGCGCAAGTAAAAGTAAAGTCTTGAGCTTTGGGAGGAGTAATGCCACGCATAAGTACAGGCTGGGGGTTGACCTGCTGGAAAGCAGCTCTGCAGAGAGGGACCTGGGTGTCCTGGGAGACAATCACTTGGCCATGGGCTAGCAATGTGCCCTGTGGCCAGGAAGGCAAATAGTATCCTGGAGGGCATTAAAATGAGCGTGGCCAGCAGGTTCAGGGAGGTTATCCTTCTCTTCTACTCTGGGGGAGGCCTAGTCAGGCCACATCTGTAGTACTGTGTCCAGTTCTAGGCCTCCTCAGTTCAAGAAAGATGGGGAACTACTGGAGGAGGGTTACTAAGATGGTCAAGGGAAGGGAGAACCTCTATTACAAGGAAAGGCTGAGAGAGCTGGGTCTGTTTAGCCTGGAGAAGGAAAGACTGAGTGGGGATACAACAATGCTTATAAATACCTAAAGGGCGAGTGTCAAGAGTATGGGGCCAGACTCTTTTTAGTGTTACCCAGCAACAAGACAAGGGGCACAAACTGGAATGCTGGGAATTCCAACTCAACATGAGAAAGAACTTTATTTTGAGGGCGCCAGAACGCTGGAATAGGCTGCCCAGAGAAGTTGTGGAGTCTTCTCCTCTGGCAATACTCAAAACCTGCCTGGATGCATTCCTGTCCAACTTGCTGGAAGTGAACCTGCTTTGGCAGGAAATTGGACCAGATGATCTGCAAAGGTCCCTTCCAAGCCAAACCATTCTATGATTCTATGAATCATAAGGTCCCTTCCAACAGATGCCTCATCCCTGGCTGTCTCCAAGGCCAGGCTGGATGAGGCTTGGAGCAACCTGGTCTAGTGGAAGGTGTCCCTGCCCGTGGCAGGGGGGTTGGAACTAGATGGTCTTTAAGGTCCATTCCAACCCAAACCATTCTGTGACTCTATGAACCCCTAGTGTTCTGTGACCAGTACGAGCAGCAGATGGCCAACATCAGCAGTTTGGTGTTTTCCCTATTCAGCACAGACCAGCAACAGCTCAGTATTAGGGTATCCTCTGTGGCTGTACAGTTCTGAAAACACTGCTACCTTGCTAAAGCATCTATCAATAACAATTTCTAGCTGATATATATGGCTTTATGAAAGAGTCAGCATCAGCTGAAGCTTAACAATGCGTTCCCACCAGGGCTTCCTGGAGCAGTGCAATCAATATCCTCAGTTTATGAGGATGCCATGAAACACTCTAAATACAGTGGCATCCTCTCCTACCTTTCTTGTAGCCCATCAATTACAAACTAAAAGGTCAGTGTTCCTGTAGGAAAAGTCTGTCTTCAGAAAAGATTCCCCCCCCCTAGTTTTAGTGCTGGGTGGTGGTGGGGAAATACTTGTTTTGGCAGGAGCTGTTCTTTTATAGCAAACCTTGCCAAAAGACCCTGAGGAGATTCCTTCTTGCTATTCTCTTTCTGAATTGCCTCTGGTAAGTCAGGGGTGTATTTTAAAGCTTGTGATTTGTCTGCTCCAAGTAGAGAAACAGCCAGTGGTGATGTACAATCTGTACTAAGATGACAGGGAATAGAGCTCAAAAAGAAGGTGCCATGTTACACTTAACAATTTTGTGCTCTGTGTCAGTCCTTCTAAAATGATCCCAATTTTCCCTGAAGACCTCCACAAGGTTACAAAGCCAACTGTGAAGGGAACACCTGTCTTCTCTGCCTTGATGCTCTCTGTGCTACTTGAGTGTGCAAAGCTGCTCACACATATTCAGCTGTCTGAATGCAAGGCAAGGAAACAGCCCTGGTGTGCGTGGCTTGATGTTTCCCTACTCTAACCTTAGCTAGGCAAGAGGCTTCAGGAATAATGCGTGTCACAATCTCTTTGAGCAAAACTTTTGGAAACTCATTTCATTAATGGTCATTACTTCAAAAATTGTCGGCATTGGCATAGCTCCACTCACTCTAGTGCTCTGACTGCAAGTAGGAACAGTTTGGCCATCGCTGAGCGGTTTCAAATGCAGCTCTCAAATGTTTTATTGAAAAACTGTCACCAAATGCATATGCCTTTATGTATATTCATAAATTATTTGCGAAGTTCAGCAAATAATAAAGGGGATGGAAGGAGAGGAGGAAATACTAAGTAATAATCTTGAAAAATACAGTGGAAGTGAGTAAACATTTTTCAAATATTGTAAGTAATCCAAAGCTAATAACTTCAGTATCCAAAAAAAAAAAAAAGGCGATTTCTAACCCTGCATGCTAAATGACAGTTTTTTGGCCACAGTCATTAGGGTCACTTCCCTGGGGGAAAAACTGGAGGAACCCTCCACGTTAGGCTGGATGTGAATGCAGCAATGATGTTCCTTCTCTTTTCCACACACACCCCACACCCCAGTAAATGATCTTGTACAACAACTTTTAGTACTGTTACAATTTACCTCCCGTACCTGCAGGGTTCTGAGCCCCATCTTCCACCCTATGCTCAGGGTACTTGTCAGGTAGAGACATAACTAAAGAGATGTCAAGATGGATCAAGTGTGTGTTTTCATCTCCCTTTTTTTTGAGGCTGTGTCCTTAGCGTAGCAGTTGCCAGTGGGTTGCTGGCGTTGGGCTGTAGGGAGCATTTCATTTGGGTAGCTTAAAAGGACAAGGGAAATGCAGTGAAGGAAGGGATTTAAGTAAATAGCATGCACGTTGATGGTAATTTTGTATGAGGTCTTGTTGTGCGTTAGGTTAAGTGGAAGCCGCTGTTTGTTTAATGTCTTGACAGCCTCATGATTGCACGAATGGATTTATTACGACTTACTACTCTGAGGACAACTGCCCTATTAGCTTTGCCTCATAGTTCCTCTACTCGGGGAAACCTGGCATCAAACACAATGCCAAAAGCAATCAGAGCTATTCCCAGGACAGCAAATGACTGTGCAGTCTCTTCTGTCGTTGCCTCCCAAGAAACCTGACACAGCACAGCCAGACCTCTGCCCTTCGTGCTTGTGCCATTGCAGCAGCCTTTCTGTCTCATGTAGTTTGCTTTTTTGCAGAAATAACCCACGGGCAGTTGGATTCCAAATAATCCCAGTCTTGAGGTGTCTTTAAGGACCAGATTTTAGCAGTTAATTACCACCCAGTTAGGGGATATTGGTATGGGATTAGGAGGTGTTGGATGGGGATCTCCAGCCAGTAGATGGGAATTGAAAGAAGGGGTAAGGAAAGGCTGCCGAGAATCTGCTCCAGCTCCATCGTTGCACCTGTTGCTGGGGCTGGCTCTCCACACCCTTTCTGGGTGCTTGTGCTTCAGAGAATAAGCACGTTTGTATTGCAACTGTACTGCCTTGCATGGCAGTGGTTAAAGGGGTGTGCTTGGGGTGAGAGCCGGACACATCATATGACTGAGTCTGGAAAACAAAGGCAGCCTGTTATTGAGGTCTATCAACCAGGTATGGGGCTACCACCCAACATCAAAAGGGAAGGGTGCAGAAGTCCCTTCAGAAAGGTGGGTGTTTTTGTTTCTTGTTTTCCTTTAGCTAAAGGTAGACTTCAGTTCTAGAGAAATCTCAGATTATTTTCCTTTGATTTTTGCCAGTTTTAGGGCAAGCCATGAAATACTTCACTTCTGTCAGCTTAGATGTGAGTGTAGACAGGTGAAAATGTGGGATTAAAATAGAAAATCAATTGTAACTCTCAAGTTCACAACAAAAAACTATAGTACAAGCATGTCGTGCACATAGCAAAATGTACATCTCCAGTGGTGTATCTGTATGTATATCTCCGTGCGTGTATATATTTTCCTCACCTGCGCAATCATCTTTGCACCCAGAGCAGATGAGCAAATTAAATTTAGTTCCAGAAGGGAATACATACTGCCTCTAGATCATCTTCTGTGTTAGGAGCCTGGCACAGTTCCTGCTTGGATTACTTTTGTCTATTTTGCTTTTTGATGGGCAGGGAGGGACAATGCTGAACCCTGTGTCTTGAAGCAAAAACCAGTGGGCTGTGCCAGTATAAAGCCCAGTGGCTTCAGCAGGTCTTTACTGTATGTCGCCGTACTCCTGCACGGGCTTCAGGCTTTAAATGTACTTGTGAAATGATAGTGAGGATGTAGCTTTAAAATACAGTAGGGGAAATGAGCAGTAAGTATCACAATTCAAGGTGTAGATGAGTAGCATGCAACTTCCACTATACAAACGTTTGTGAGAGGAACTGATAGCAACTTGTGTCCTGTGATATGGTCCCAAGCAGGACAAAGACATCCTCTGCTCTAAAGAGCAACTGAGGTACCATTTTTTCCCAGTAGCTTCAGCAAGCAAGGAAAAATGCTGCAGTAGCAAGCCCCTTAATCCTGTCACTACCTAAAGACAATAGGATTTGCTCGAGGAGAGTTTGTTGAAGAAGGATTTCTGGCATGGAAACACAGTATGAATGAAGGTAACTCTCCCCTGACTCCCTCTGCTCACAGGCATCCGTTTCAGGATGGACTGTCTGTGATACCATGGTCATAACTCAAAGCCTTTTCTAAATAAATTATAAATAAAGGCAGTGAAGAGTTAAATGCAGCATATATTAGATTTCGGTGATGAAGCCGCTGATTAATATAATGAAAAGCCTGGTTTTAATTGCATTACCTTCCATTAGCTCCTCTCTTCCTTTCTTTATAATTGTTTCCAAGGCTCTGTGTACCTCATCCCTGCTGGGACTTTCATCCCACGTTTATTCAAGTGAGATTTCTGCTTTCAAAACTGTACCTTTCATCAATCTCCTATTAATTAGCCAAATGCCGTATCGTATTATACATCGATGCATTCAGTCGAGCATGTGCCATAATGAGAGGAGAGCCTGTGGTCTGTCCAGGCTCCTCTCAGGAGCTGGTCATTGGTATTCCAGGATAAGTCAGCTTACTGTAATTTGAAATTGGTCTGCTGTCCCATTAGGAATCTGCCCGATCAATACCAAGTGAATTAGAGTTTCAGTGATCTGATTAACTCCCCATTATTTTCTACCCTGGCTGATTTAGAATGCATGATGAGACAATATTCCAGTTTCTTTGCTTTATCCCAGTTTAAATGAAATATAGACATCTGAGGAAGCAGTGGCTGTGCATTTGATTTGGCTGTGCTGTAATAAAGTCAAACACTGTAAGTGTCTGCCTTGCTGTGACAGCTGGGAGTGAGGGCTGCCATGCCCACACAGAGGGATGGCAGGTGACGGGAGGGGACAGGGCTCTTTCTCTGCTGCTGCTCCTTTCTAGTTTGTCTGTGCTGTGCCTTGGTTGAGCAGAGTTGGCTAGGTGGTGTTTCAGCTGGGTACACGTTGAGTTGGTAGGTGGCCGTACCGTTTGTGGTGCTGTGCCAGTGATAAGCTGTATGCAGAGGTGTGCTTTCCTCAGCAGTAACCAAGGCTCAGAGGTGGAACGCGCTGTGTGCAGACCCAAATGTGGTGCGAGCCTGAGACAGGGCTGAGGCCTAGAAGATGTGCAAGGGAACTGGGAGAGATCTCCGAAGTCATCTGTGTTCATGGGATCTCTGCCTTCATGAAAGAGGGAACTTGGGAAATGTCATCAAACTCTGTCAGGTCATAAATACTTCATCTTCGGGACATAGATGATTGTTTTGTGTTGGCAGCTTGTGGAGACAATCCTTAAATGGAGCTTCCAGTTGCAATTTCATTGCAAGTATATAACAGCATGAAACAGGACCAGAAAAAAGGCTTCATTTTGTGAGTCTGGAAGGTAGTTCTTAAGGAGAAAGTTTGCTGGCTTTGATTCATCTAATTTTGAAGTGATGTTAGTAGGTCCTACTTATCTCTCCTTTCTTTTTTTTTTTTTCTTAAATTTACTTTTCAGAGATAAAAAGGATTAGTGGTTTTACTCCCAATTTCCTTGGAAGTGCATGTTAATACTGGTCTGGGGAAACAGTGGTGAAAGAGCAATCCCAGTTCTTTGCAAAGAACTGTACAACCTGATAAGCCTAATGCCAACTCTGTGTTCACCACTCACTGGTCATGGAAAAGAAGTCAGTCAGAAAAGATTGCCTGTGTGATAGCCAGAGGTGTTTCAACAAGGTATTCCTACTTAAAGAGTTTGCCCTAAAAAATGAGGCCTTGCCAGCCATATATATGAAAAACAAAGAGCCAAAGCATCTAATCATGCTTAGTTACTCAAAAAAGAGGATTTTAACCCAATACTGAAGTTACTCTATTTTAAAATGTACAGTTTTAATGTACCAATAGATCATAATTACAGAATCCTAAAAAATAAAAAAAAAATCAGTAAAGTAGTTAGAGAAAGCTGCAGATGCATTTATTATAGGAGACAAAAGTCTTGTTTGTATTCCCCTTCAAGCTGTCATAGTCCCAGCCCCTTTAATGTATTTCAGGGCATAAAATAATGAGCAGTACTGCACATTTTGTGTGCTAATAGGCAAAAAATGGGTCATAATCTGCTTAACAGGTGCAATGAGTATATTAATTTCTATCATCTACAAATTAATATAGATTTGCTGAGTAGTACATGTGCAATACATAAATACATACATAAAAGTTTAATGTGAGCGTACTCTTGTACCTTCTGCCAGTATATACTGATACAATTTTAGTGTCGCTTCATTGCTGTTTCATAGACAGTTTATAGGTTGGGTTTTTTATTGTGGTGGGTGTGTGGTGGTGGGGTTTTTCTAATGAGAAAAAGAAATAGAGGGAAGACTTGCAAGTGATGAGAGTTTGAGTCCTCTCAGTCATGAGTTTCCAGGCACTGAACCTGGAAACTTTGACTCTCAAGGTTAAGTCTCTGTTAGTGCTCTTCAGAGGTCATGGGGCAGGACACTGCCGATGAGATGGCAAGGCTCTGTACGTAGCCCACTAGAGGGTGGCAAAGCCTAACATTCAGAACATGGAGGTGACATGGTCCCCTGGGCATCAGGGGTCCAGAGTCCCTGGCATCCTCCTTGCTTGCCAAAGGGTGCACCTCCTGGTCCACCTGCCAGGCTTAAAATGCCCATGTCTAATGGCATAAACCGTCCCTACCTGAGAAACATGAGCTGGGCCATCAGCTCACGGGTGGTAACCACATCATGAAACTCCTCATAGCATCATGAGATGGAGGAAACTATTTGCATTCTGTCTGTGCTAAAAGTTAAGGGGAATAATATTAGAGCAGATGCAGGACAGCTGACCCGATCCACAGTGCCACATGCAAAGGCTGAGAGCTGTGTCTTACAGGGTCAGTTCGGCCAGCAGATGAAACAAGGAGGTGTGGAGAAATGGCCATAAACTAACTCAGTGAGCCAATGGCCAGTTGGCCTATTCCAAACCTGCTGAAGCTGGTGGGAAGGTGAGCTGTTGACTAGGCTTTCCATCATAACCACAGCAGAAAGGCACATTGCAGTGTGTCGCAGCAAGCCTAGTTGGCCCTTGGGCTGGGAAGAGACCCTGCAGTGGGTTTTGGCTGTGGTATTCTTGAGCATGTTGCCTCTGCAGAGAAATGCCATTTAGCAGCATGATGTGTGACAGCCTGGTGGGACACATCTTGCCCCACAAAATGCCTCTCAAACTAGAAAAACTACCAATTTTGGTAGTCGCTACCATGTCTGTACAAGCATTGGGACTAAATCTGGGGTTGGAAGCCTGTGCCTGACTGCTGGAGTTGGAAACTCCAAAAGCTGCAGAGAACCAGTGCTGAACTGCTCGAGTTCAGACACCCCATGTGGGTTTCCATGTGTGAATAGGGGGATACCACACTTCTGGTGCTGAAACTGGAAGTGTGAGGCCTCTGCTAGATCTGAGGTGGAAGGAAGCTCCGTGGAAGGCTGGTAACTTCCCAGGAGATAGGACTGAATTGAAGCCTCACCTGACTTGCATTGAAAGCACCAGCAAGGTGTTAAGTGCCTTCCTCAGATGTCCTTGGTTGCCTGCTCATGCATGAGGCTTGCAGGGAGCATCTGTGCCCACCCTGCAGGTTTCCATTACATAGATAATTAGTTGAGTGTTTTGCATCCCACTCTTGTGCTGAGATTTCTTCAGTGTCTGCAGTGTCATTCAGTGGAGTTGGGGGTAGGATAATGAAGATGGAAATTAAGAAATTTCCAGTGAGCTCTGGGCTGTGTGTGGCACAATTGAGTCAGTATCTCTCAGGGACTTTTACCTGGGCAGAGCATTTAAAACACAAGAGGAAGCTCAGGGATTCGCTCAGCGCTACAGAGCTACAGAAACAAACTTGCCGCAGGGCACACAGGAACCAAAACTGACGGAACTGCGTTGTGCCTTTCAGCAAAGCCTCGTTTACGGGCTTCACCCCTCGCTGCTGTGGCTGCAGCTGTTCCCTCGGGTTGGAGCGGAGAAAAATAGTTGGAAAGGCTAGTTCCTGGTCACAGGATGAACCCTTGCAGCAAGTGCTAATGAGTGGTCTGTCAGCTTTACCTCCCTGTACAATCTGCTCAAAGCCAAACTGTGTCCCTACTTCTGCGTGTGCACCTACCAGTTCACTGTCCTGTTCCGTGCAGCTGGTCTGGCTAGACTAGAGGCTTAAGCGAAGCCATGAGAAACGAAGGCATAGAGTTTTCTTTACTGCTGGTAGAAGAAAGAACCAGGAAACAGAAAAATTCTGAAGTGAATTTGGAAACAGAAGTGGGCAACAGCATGGAATAAGGAGAGGAAGCAGCCCCAGGTGACGATGATGATGAAAGCTTCTCTTGGCTTGAGGAGGTGGGAGTCAAAGACAAGGTTAAGAAACTAGATGCTATTTCTATTAAACTTCGTAAGGAGAAGCATGAGGTGCAGATGGATCACAGACCGGAATCCCTTGCCTTGGTGAACGGAACAAACATTCACCTTGCTGTAAGAGCCTGGTGACTGTTGCAGGCCCACAAGCAGGGCAGCTGCCAACTCTGTTGTCCCCCGTTGCTTTCCGGGGCAGAACGATGCAAATGCTCAAAGCTTGAAATGTAAAGGCCAAAGCCCAGGCTCACTTGGCATAGGAGGATATATTCAGTTTGGAGATCACAGACCCGGTCCTGCCTCGCTCCCTGCAGGCGCTGACCATGCTGCTCAAGCCAGTGCAGTGGGGAGTCTTCTAGGCCACATTGCATATGCATGAACTAACCACCATCTTTAGCACCAATCTTGACGACCTGAACCCCGCCTCGAATAAGGAAACCATATGCCAGGATTTTCCTGCATGTGAACTGCATCCTAAGACTTTGGATCAGCTGAGGCAGTGCCCAAACTTGGGAAAATCTTCCATCCGATTTTGGGAAATGAAGGATTATGCTTATACCTGAAAGTCGTAGCTATGCCAGCTCCAGAGCGTGGAGAAGAAGGCTCTTGGATGCAGTTGCTGTGCTTCCTCTGGGTCTACACGGGCAGCGCCTATGGTGCCAGGAGGGACACAGTCTAATTGAACACTGCAGGCAGCAGCTCTTGCGTATTGCTCCTCATAAAGCCCCTCAAAGGGCTTTTGAAGGAAATTAAGGAAGAGGCCTTGGACATCTCCTTTTGTATTTTGAAAAACCTTTTTTTTATTTAGCCCTCAACATCAGAAGGATATAGACCATTTGGAGTGAGTCCAGAGGAGGCCACGAAGATGCTCAGAGGGCTGGAGCACCTCTGCTATGATGAAAGGCTGAGAGAGTTGGGCTTGTTCAGCCTGGAGAAGAGAAGGCTCTGGGGACACCTTATTGCAGCCTTCCAGTACCTGAAGGGGCTACAAGGAACCTGGGGGGACCTTTTACAAAGGTCTGTAGTGACAGGACAAGGGGTAACAGGTTTAAATTGAAAGTGGGGAGTTTAGATTAGGTATCAGGAAGAAATTCTTTATGGAGAGGGTGGTGAGGCAGTGGAACAGGTTGCCCAGAGAAGCTGTGGATGCCCCATCCCTGGAAGT
>NW_010262304.1:19792-25883 GCF_000690775.1 Eurypyga helias
CAGGGGGGTTGGAACTAGATGGTCTTTAAGGTCCCTTCCAACCCAAACCATTCTATGATTCTATGAAAGAGAACTGGGAGGGGAGATAAAGTGTGGTGAGTATTCATAGAAAATGTTGTGCTAAACTAACAACAAAAAACCCCATTGTTATCTAACAGGAAAGTGTTGCAGTAGAATGAAATTACATCTCAAAAGGGCTAGTAATCTTTGGAGATGTGTGAATTGTGAAATCCTAAATAAAAATTTTGTAGGATTTAAAATAAATTTGTGACAGCTTTCAGGTGTGATTTACTACTTCAATGCTTTATTATTATTTCTGAGAAACCCATATAGAACTCTATTAATTAAAACTCAGACTGACACTTTGGCTCCATAAGATTTAGGAATTAGGGTGATTTTATCTCATTAGTGCATTTATTGCGGTGTTCGTCCTTTTAATTAAGCATTAAGTCCCTCCAAGGTGAGTTTTATCATCCCATAATGCATCTGGTCTTTCACTACTTGTCTAAATACGCATTAGGGGATGACAGCCACTTTGGAGAGACCTTAATTGTGTTATCACTGAAGTTTGATTCTTTTATTTCTTTATTTTTGGGTGATGGGTTTTAATTTCTTTATTAATTTCTTTATGGCCTGCTGCAAGCATGCAAGAAACTGACTGTGATGGCAGTTGTGTCTAATGTCAGTGTTGTCCAGCAAGGCTGTATTCAAAGGACTTGAAGGACCTGAGCCCCAAAGCCCAGAGAGATCTTCCCACTGGTCGTGGTGGCCTTTGGAAGGGATCCAGGATGTGATGCTGGGCTGCAAACTGATGGTCCTACTTGCTTACTGTCCCAGGGAGAGGGCACACATAGCGAAGGGTGCTGGTGCACCTTGCATTGCACTTGAGCTTTCCAGAAGGCAATCGAGGCTGGTGGCACGCTCTATCCAACGCAGATAAGCTGGAAAACAGCAACTGCGCCCGCACTTGGGTAAGGGTTAAGGGGGCCACAAAGCTCAGACTTACTGAGATCTTCAGGCCTCTGCTTCCTCTGCAAAATATTGAGGGGTGGAAACCAGGCTTTTGTAGTGCCAGTCAGTTGTCATTTTCATGAAAATGAGGATATGTCTTGTATGTATATACATACATATATGTGGGGGGTGTATGAAAATAGACTGATTTTGTCCCAAAGAATTTGCAGTGTTAGCACTGGTAAGCACACAAAGAAGCAATCTGTAGTGACCAAAAAGTGTACTATAATTAAATTATCCCTACAGATATACTCAGGTGTGAGTAGAGGCCTGTAAATAGTAGTTTTTGCAGTATGGACATAGATATATTTATAGCAGGAGCAGAGGTGATATCGTCAGCCTATTTCAATAAGCCATTTTGCTGTCACCAGATGGCAATGTAATGATATTTCATCATTATTTTGTCTTGCTATGTCACTGCCAACTTGTGGTATGTGGTGTTTCTCTAGAAAACTTCACTAAAGGAGTTGATGGTTTTGTGTTGGGGTTTTTTGGGGTTTTTTTATCCTATTTTTTAACTTTCATTTTACTTTGTTGCTAACCTCTTCATTTAAATGAATAGTTATCAGGAGTGCAGGAATTAAGAAAATAATTTTACATGGGTGTCAGCCTTGCAGGTCCAAAGTCCCTAGGTCAAATAGAGAACCTCATGATATATTGTCATGAATGTTGTTGCTGTTAGCATTAATATGTGAATTATTCGTTTATTTTAGGTAAATGCATCATGGCTGTAAAATGGAGGAGTTGGGCAGCAATACAGATTTTTCTCAGTAAACAAAGGCTGAAAAAGGGAAATTTGTTTATACAAGTTAGACTATACAATCAGAAGTTACTGATAATAGGCAAAATTACTGCTATTTGACTGAGCTATGTTACTTCTGACTTAGTGAGAATTAGGGAGTTTGTGTAACATTTAGAAAACCTTAGCAAAAAGAGCTTCAGGCTCCTTAACTATTACTAGGAATCTCAGATATTTGTGTTCTCCAATCTAAAAAGAAGTCATCAATTTGTATTTTTCTTTACCCTAGTACAAAACATAACTTCCAAATAACCAACACAAGTGAAAATGAAGTCTGTGGAGCAAGCTGTTCTCAGCTCCTTGCCAGTTCACTTGATGTGAACAAACACGCTCACTACTGTGCAGTGCTTATACCTATGAACGATGTGATTGGTTTCTGTCCAAAATACCAAATTAAAAAATCACTGCTGATTCTGCACACAGTTTTCTCACTTTCTTCTGTACAGCTACAGCCTGTACTCTGAGCAGAGTTGGAAAGGCTTGTAATTGGTGAGGCAGGTCTGAGTCGAAGTCTGGGAGCTACGGCAGAGATCCGTTGTAGAGGAGTGGATTTAGGGATGTTGAAGTGGCTCAGTTAAAGAATTTCAGTGGCATCTGGTCCCTTGTGTTTCAAACTGAAAACCACAGACAGATGTGTTGGCTTATATCTTAAATTACCACTCTTGTTGCAGGTATTCTGAGCTTTGGGTTCAGTTTTGGCTTTTTTTGGACAGACTGTAGTATGTACGTGAGGGTGCTGATCCGCATCACCTGGTTCTTTGAGTGGTCCTGGTGCTTTGAGACAAGCTAGTCAAAGCAGTGCTCTTCCATGCAAGTGTAAATCAAAAGAACTTCCCCTCAAGTAAGTTGAAGTGCTTGCACAGAAGTGCCCTGAGGAGCGACTGCATGTGTAGCAATGCATATTAAGCAATATGGGGCAATTGTGATTTAGTGCTGCCAAATCCATTTCCTTAAATTTCGGTTTTCTCCTGTGTAGGCAATCCTTGTGCAGTCCTCTGCAAGAGTGATAGGATTACTTTGTATGATTGCAGTGAAGCTGTAGCAGAGGTCCAGGTGTAAGGACTTGCCCCCTCCTATATAAAGAGGTTATAAATTCTGAATAAAATCTGAGGAAAAGTTATCTTGCCCTGCTTCAGTAATGAAAAGTCACCTATTTTTCCAACAAATTACAAGAAAAGGTATTTTATTGTATGAGAAATCCAGCCTACTACTCTGCAGCAGGGTGCAGGAATCACTTTTTGATCCCAAATATGGATGCTCAAGTTTATAAATTTAATAAAAAAGATATTAAAAAAAAAAAAAACAAACCACAACCCACACCCTAGCTCAGTGCTTATACCAGAAGCAATAAACTCTGATTAGATCTCACTATTTTTGTATCGGAGTCTCTTCAGCTTGCCCAGAGGTGGGAGCTTTCGATGAGATAATGGCTTCAGACAAATGCTAGAGCATACGAAGTTTAAAGACCCATTCAGATCTTGTATTGTTTAGGAAATTAAAATAATCAAGCATGTTTTCTGTCACTGTCCCTGTATGCCTAACTGTCTGTGCCCCTCCATCATTCATTCACACATAATGGAGGATATATCTATAATTCTTCTGTTGGACGGCCTGGGTGCCTGCATGTTATGAATATCCCCATCGGCACATCTTTATTAATCTATAAACCAGCAAAGAGTCTGAACCAAACAGTTGAGTACAATCGGAACTTCACAGATGCTTCTGGAATTTGTGTCTTATTGCTGCCACTTAAAACTGAGTAAAATGAATGTTTAAGTGCTACAGTGTTGTCACCTCATGAGTGCTTCTCGTGCGCTTATCCGAGTGCAAGCAATTAAACAAGTGGGCAATATTAGGTTGAAATGGGGGACGTGTTGTGTGCCACCCAATCCAACAGCTATCTGTGTTTCCCAAGGTAGACTTTAATACTACAATGCAAGTTCTCATTGTGCAAAGATGACTGATGATTAGTTGAACCTTGAAGCTAAGACCTGGGTCAGCAACTTTCACCCAATCTTTGTCATTGGTGAAACAGCACCTGTACAGGTTGCACATCGTTTTCTCAGTAAGAAGCTCCCCAGCATGAATGAAGGTGAGAGAAACAGCTTTAAAAGTTCTGTCTTTAAAAAAAGGCTTCAGAATGTTCTCTATTCAGTTTGAAATCTGAAAGATGATGTGTGATAGCTAATAAATGCTTTTGCAATGAATTTTCTTGGACTTAAGTTGGGATTTGGACAAAAAGATTCCTCCTGCTTGCCTCTTCCCATCGTGCCTGTTATGTGTCGCTGATGAATTTGCAGAATATTGGTGGAATTTTATTTGTGCTATTAAAAAGAAAAATTGGCAAGGGTGTGTAATCCCTTGAGTCCTGGGCTCGTGTATTGGAAAATTACTTCCTGCATGAAAGATTTCCTTATGTTGAGCTGAGTGCTTGAAGCTTTAGGGGTGCTTCTCTACAGCACACTTGCAAGCCTTTTGACAGTCACATGTTTCCACTGTAATTGGGCAGCTGCGTTTTGCAGAACAGCATTTTCTCTACTTTGCCTCAGCAAAATCAAAATAATGTAAGTTTTTACTAGTACACTTCCTCTAATGTTCCCCTGGCTCTGTACACCTGTTAAATGTAACTGGATGCGTCTCACTTCCCCTTTGAGGTAACAAACATTGCCCCCATGTAAGTGATAGGATGAAGGTTAAAAATTAAGCATGTAGAAGTCCTGAATTAAAAACAGTCACTGATATGCTGTCCATTATGGCTCAGCTGCTTGCAAAGGAGCTGTAGAAACACAACCCATCCCTGCCTGTTCATGAAGACAATTGAGTACTGACTTCTGTTTTTCTAATCCATGAAATTTTGACGCTCAGCACTTTTGCCACCAAGGCGTTGGTGTAGTAGGGAGCAGGCGTTTCTAACAGGAGGGGGTAGTAGGCTGGAGAGTGGGTATGGCCAGATTGAAATGATTTTGCTCATACTGGTAAGTCAAGAACCTCCCAAATCCCTAGGACCACATGAAACTACATGCAAAGCTTTTAGCTATTTTAAGATGTGCATTGTACATACTTGCAAAATTATTACTGTGTGAAGGTCTGCCTTGGATAAACTTGTATGTTCCAAAGTAGAAATGCAACCTGAATGTTAGGCCATGTCATGTTGAGTTGGGGGGAAATGAGAGGGCACACGACTGTAGTAACAGTTCCCCAAGCCTTAAAACCAGTGTTCTTTTTCCAAGTTAAACAACTATAAAGCTTTCATTTCTTCTAACTCATAAACACATACATTTTTTAATTAAAAGTAGAAATCTAACTTGGCAAACAGAGATTCTGGATATTTATTTTCTATAAAAGAAGTTTTGTAACACACAATTTTTCCTTGAAAATGGACTAAATGAATCTAAGCTCCTGAGCTGGCCACTGCTTGGGCAAGGTGTAGTCTTGCAACAGCTCCCAGTATTGTTTGTCCAGCAGGAGCTAGAGAGTATTAAGTCCCAGAGCTTCAAGTGGCAAATCCTCTCATCTGCAGCGCTTGAAGAAGCAGAAGTCTTAGGGATGTTACAAGGGAATATATGTGTGAGGGAGTATTGTCCTTATGCAGCTTTTGGAGAGGTCTATTTGCAGCGGCAAGGATGGTGCCTTAAGCTGGAGCCAGGTGAGTGTATGCTATCTTGTTTTGTCGGCAGCATCAACTCAGTGGGGAAAACAATTGTATTACTGTTTAAGTGCAAACATACCCACAAAACAAACACTTGCCTGGGAGGATAACATAATATAAAGCAAGTCTGAAAGTCACTTAAAGGACAGGATATTAAAGCCAGGGGTAGGGGAGGGGGCAGGCTATTAATCTATGTGTCTGTGATGTCAAAGACACATGCCAAATGCTTCTTCTGCAATTTGGATACCTTCCAGCAGAGATGTTCACCAGTCAAAGTGCAGAGCTTGGCCTGTCTTCCCTGCAGCTCTCTCTGGTTTCTGGGGAAGAGCAGTAAATATTTTACAAGAAAATGCAACTGGAGTAAACAGAATTGAACTGGAGCAGTTCAGGAAACACAGGGTATGACAAATCTTCCTGTTCATGAGACAACTGTGTCCTAAAAGAGACATTATAGGAGAAGCCTGTATCCAAGTTACAACTGCATGACAGTCTGCCCATAGATGCTTTTTAGAATCACAGAATCTTTTAGGTTGGGGAAGACCATTAAGATCATCAAGTCCAACTGTTATCCCAGCACTGCCCAGTACACTGCTAGCCATGTCCCTTTGTGCCTCATCCACATGTCTCTTAAA
>NW_010262305.1:0-25512 GCF_000690775.1 Eurypyga helias
CCCCCATCCCGGCTTCCCTCCCTCGGCCCCCCTTGGCCCGCCCAGCCGCCAGCCTGGGTTTAAACATCCCCCATCGCTCCAGGAGCGAAAACTCTCCAGGGCAGGGTAATATCCTCTGCTTATAAAGACCTGCGATGCCTTTTACACACGAGGCTGACATCACACTTACGTTATGGGTTCGTCTTTATTAAAACTTCGAGGAGAGCTTTTATTATTTGGACCGAGGGGAGAGGGAGGTTTGTCAGGGAGTTCCAGGTCACACGGCCCTAAATAAGCCCGTGCTTGGGGGATGGGCGGTGAAATAGGGTCTCTGTGAGCCAGGGGCCACGACCAAAGGGCGAACTTGGCTGCCAGCCCTTCTCTCCCCTTTCCTTTTTCTTTTCCCTTGTCCTTGTTCTTCTCCACGGAAAAAAAAAAAAAGATTTCCATCCTCTTCCAGCTCAGAGAGCACTGTCCATCCTTTGCTGTTGCATGCAAAGATGCGTGTCCTTCCTTGAGCCACTAGCAGATGGGCTGCCTTGAACCTTTCTGCCTTTCTGAGACTGTCCCACTTCCAGCAAAGCTGGTGTAATGGGGAGAGGGTTGGGTGAGTGGGAACCGTGGTGGTAGGCTGGGGTTTTTAGGCTGTTAGGCAATAAAGGTGTCCGTGAAGGAGAACTGGAGCCCTGCAGATGCAGGGCAAGGTTCCTGGAATGGAGAGCGATTCTGTGTGGGTTCCTAGTGTGTGGATGTGGGGTCCCCTCTGCAGGTGCCTCCTCTATTACTGGTTGAGAGTTCCTGATGGAGACTGCAGGGGATGGAGACAGACCAACCCAGAAGCCAAGCAAGGTCTACATCAGATGGGAACTGCTACAGGGTCAGACAAGGGCAAGCGAGGTGGGTGCTCTTAGGCATCCTGGCTGATGGAAAATATCAGGAGTCACACGGGGCAGTGGCCAGAGGTGCAGGCAGGAGGTCAATCCCACAGACCCCAGGTAGCGGGTGGAGGGATTGCTCTCGTGGCCAGAACCTGGCTCCACCTCCAGTTGTCACCCCCGACCTGGCTCTGAAATCCCGTATCGTGTGTGAAAAATGCTGACATGATCAACGGATGTGCTATCTGGATCTTATCCCAGCAGTTCTGTGTCTAAGGGATCATACAGTCTATGATCTCTGAGTAGAAGGATTCCTCTCCTAAGGGTTATGTGCAGCCATTGGACAATGAGGCTAGGGTGAGTGTGCAGCAGGGATCTACAGATGCTCTGGCAGTGCAACAAGTAATACCCAGTGGGGGACATTGCATGGATTCTCTGATCCAGTCTGCACACAAAAACACACCTCTGACTTGTCTCCCCTTTACTAGAGGCTCTGCGTGAGAACCACAGTGTGCACCTTCCTGGGGTGGAGGCTTTGATTCCTGCATTCTGGTAAGGTGTTAGCTAATGTGTCAGAGTCCCCATGTAACGGGTTGCCTACAGCTCTTAGGGCTAACCATGCATCTGATCACCTCAACACATCAGGCACTGTTGCTTGGAGGCTCTGAAGACAAGTGAGAGAGAGGAGAAAAAGAAATGAAACAACAGTCATGAGGTGGCTGAGAGACGAGACTTCCCATGGAGAAGGCAGTGCAGCTCTGCTGCTCCATGTGGTACAGTGTCCTGTGTGCAGTTCTTCAAATCCTTCTACTTGAATTAGGCTTCTTGCCTCTTAGCCCTCCTGTTCTCTTGAAAAAGAAAAAAAAAAAGAGGAAGAAGCCTGTGGGCCTTAATGGAGAAGGAACATAGCTGTTTAACAGAAAACATCACATCTTTTCCCCTCCAAATTAAGCCTTATTACAAACTCACTCCGAGAAATGCTGGACCCAAGAGGACGTGCCCTTTTCTGCAGGATAGAAGAATGCTAGTGGAGCAACTGATTGGAAGATTAAGCTGCTGCCAAAGTTGTCCTGCCAGTAACTAATTTATTCTCCAAAGGATAACGTATTCCAACTCCTGAAATCTGCAGTGTGGATCCAAGGGGAAATTTGGCTCAGAGGAGGTAGCATGTTCAAGTCTCTGAGCTTCACACAGAAATACGAATTTGTTATTGGGAATGGAGACATATCATTGCCTTTAAACTCTGAGCCCCGGTAGCACCCTGGCCCATTCATCTCACTGGGACATCTGGGTGTAAAAAAAACTTGCGGCGATATCTGTGCACATCCAGATTGTGTCTCAATGGTTGTCTTTCATTTCAACCTGTCTGTAGTTTGATTTTAAAGTTATTTCTTCTCAGAGAGTGGTCTTAGCCCTGCAGTGGCACATTCCCAGCTGAAAGTTAGGAACAACAGCATTGTTATCAATTGCTTAGATGCTAAATGGAAAGATTTTCTATATATTTGCATAGATATATATGTTTACACACACATACAACCTTCAGTGATGTATCTTTATATATTCATACATATATCATATACCTAAAACATTTCTATAAGCTCACCAGTAAGTACAGTCCCAACTGGCTAGCTGTGTGTTAAAGGAATCAGTGCCATCTACAATTACTTTCTTATCCTGGTGTTTTCCTCACCTAAAGCTCACTCCCAATTCCAGCAGAGTCCCTCAAAGTTGTCTTTCCTTCAGTGGTGGCCTAGTTGCATTTGTAGCACCCAGTACCCACGGAGTGATGTCAAGGTGACCAACACAGGGGTGAAATCTCAGCCAACCCTTTTTCAAAATGGTAGTTACGCATGAAGTAGGTCTGATGTAACTGCGTTCGTATTGGCATTGGTGAACTCTGCTATAGGGGAAGAGGATGTGGTAGGGTAAGCATTTTCCATATAGGTGAATGAGTGATGCCTTTGGTTTACAGGGTTGGAGGAATGTCAAAGAAACTTACCTGATTTGTGCAGTTGTTCACCTTCCCTACAGCTACTGCCGCCTTTTGGGACTTCTAACACGTGTCATGATGGCACAGAGAAATTCTCAGATTTGAAAGACTTTTGTGATCTTGGTATTTGCTATCAGTTGCCATCTAAGGGGATCACTAAGCACTCTAAATTGCTGACAAGTTGTCTGCTGCCCCTGGCTAAGGTCTGTTGAGGAAGCAAGCCCAGCAGCAGGAGGGAAGAGAGATGAAAGCCTGAGAAGAGTCAACTCACCAAAACGTCTGTTCAGAGTAAGAAAAAGTGTAAAATCTTACGTGACCGAAGAAGCCAATGCTAAAACTAACCCTCAGCTCTAAACCCAGAGCAAACTTGCTGGCAGCATAATAAGATTATTTTTTATTCTGTTGGCCTTGATTTTGCACTCACCTTCACTGCTATAAGCAAGAAATAATTCAGCTAAGTTAATGAAATTGAATTAGTGCTAGTCTGGTATACAGAGCTTATTGAAATCAATGGAAATTTTACTGGAATGTGAGGAAAAGCAGGAAAAAAAAAACCCCTTAAAGCTTTCCCTCATTTTGCATGTTATTTTTATAGCGGCATTAATCAGTAGTAATATCTCAGTACTATTGAAACAATGCAGATGCATTGAAAAAAGTGGAAGTGGTGCAGTTATTTTTGGGCTCATGCCATTGGGTGCAGTCCATTTCTGCGGCCGTGAGCTGGTTCCCCATGAAACCACAATGAGAGGGTGTTCGATTGGCCTTGCTGTCAGGAGTTGGGGTGGAGTTTGAAGTAGCTGACAAGTGCATTAGAAAAAATAAATATAACTGGAATGCTTGGGAAGTTAGCTCAGCCAGAGCTAGAAAATCATTTGGACTGCTGTGAGAAGGAATATTTGAAAAAGTGATTCAGTAGGAAAATGCTTGGATTGGCTAGTAATCCCCAGTGCTGAGCACATTTTTCTATATTTCTGTAATTATATTAGTGCCAGCTACTGTGGGACAAATGACAAACAACATCTGGCCACAAAGCCCTTTCAGAGTGACGGAAAAAATCACTATAGCAGCAATTAAAATGTTTAGAGCCACAGAATAAAACAGCATGCAGCAATTGAGTGAAACAGAACACACTCTACAGTCAACAGATTTCCCCCACCCCCTGAGTTTTAAATACAACAGTGCCAGTCTCAGTTGTATGAATCAGGGTAACTGCTTTCTCAAGGGGTTCCTGCAGACTCTCCTGACCCATCAAACTCAGAAGCACTTTTGCCTCAAATTTTGCTCGTACCCAGATGAAGCTTCATGCGTCCACAGCTGTTGTTCTGATTAAAAACACATATTTCACAATATTAATTAATTATTCAGTATTTTTGATAAAACATCTTTAGATTTAGAAAGTTGAAAATACATTTGTTCATTTCTATTTTTAGTTCATTGCCTTCCCTCTTTTTTCTGGACTTTCTTCTTTTTCTATTTTTTTCCCAAGTGGATAAATGGGGGATGAAAAGAGGGCAGTGAAAATAATTTCCGGTTTGTCTTACTTCTGAACACCTTATTCATATGCTTGATTTATAGGTCTACGCAGATAACTCCTGAATAAAAATAAAGACCCCCACAGTTAGCCCTGTACTTACATATAATTCTATACCCAACACATATGAAGAAACATGGGTGGATGTTTACAACTCGAGCCGTATGATTTTTTCAGTTTACGTGGAACCATTTAAAAGATCTGTTCAATAGCTGAGGTGTATACATCAGTAGAATGATTACCTTTAAACTTTTGAAACTATATTTCAGCAACAATTTCCTTGTCTACAACTTTACAAGGCTGTAAATTGCCCCTGTGTGCATAATGAATTCTGACATCATAGGCCAAGGTTCTTATACACAGCAGGTTTTCCAGAACTTTTATTAGCAGGTTACACCTTGAGGCGAAACTAAACCCCCCAACTTTCTATTATAAACGTTACAATAAAATGTTCCTTTGAGTTTTCCTAGAGCTCAATGTTCCTTCTTTCTTCCCGTTCCAAG
Organism: Eurypyga helias; assembly: GCF_000690775.1. Lineage (NCBI taxonomy): Eukaryota > Metazoa > Chordata > Aves > Eurypygiformes > Eurypygidae > Eurypyga > Eurypyga helias. The sequence continues at coordinate 4,879 of NW_010262305.1, forward strand.
TCATTCTTTCTGCAGTGTATACGGATTTGATGCAGTCAGATTACATGGAAAATGTGTTTTGCTGCAGACATAGTGGATATTAGGTATTGTTACAAGGCGTCTTTTATGGCTAGGCTTGCAGGACCCACGTAACAAGGTGATGAAGAACAAGATTTCTTGCTCTTACCTTACTGAACGCACGGCTGTTCCTACATGGTGCACGTATGATGGGTATATCCATGTGCTGGGTACAATGAAACCCCAGTACGTTACAACCGAGGACTGGGAAGAGAAAGAGTCAAGTAATTTTTCAAAAGGTTGAAGCGATACAGGCAGATATAGGCTTGCATGTAACAATTCCTTGCAGCCTACCTGTGTTTCTTGTCATCATCTGTTGTGGCTAGCCCACCTAACAGAGTGGTTCTAGGCTTTTGCATACAATAACACAAAGCTGATGCAGCTGTGACGGTCTTTCTCCTCTGCATTCCCACAATCTGCTGCACAGCAATCCCAGAGGTTGAGATCACAAACATATTTAGCTAGATAAAATACTATTTTACATGTGGTTTCCTTCTGACAGCTGTTGCCGTTCCTGGTAGCTAGAAGCGATCCCGATCGGAACAAATGAAGAGGCATGCATTCCGTCCCCCACATTGCCACTGGGCAAGTCGCTTTTACATTGATTTCTGCGCATTAGACTAGCTAAGGCCATGGGGACGTTTGAATCTGTCAAAAAAGCCCTTCACTATACACTGATTTCTAATCACAGGCTTGAATTATCTTTTGAATCAACGTGCATGCCAAGGTGAAAAATGCACATCCTCTCTGTGTAAGCTCTTCTCACGGAGAGCTTTCCTGTACAGAAAAGATGGAGTGACAGTGTCAACTGCACCTTACTGTGCACCAATACAAGAAACCTAGGCAAAGTGAACGGGTTTGTTCCTGCTGTTTGCCTTTGAAGGTATTTACACAGACAGTGAATTACTGAATGTGTGATGCTGTCAAGCAGCCATGGAAACAGTCCCCATTTCTGTTTTTATCACTAATTTACCCTTCATTTGCAATTCCACATGGGCTTCTATGTTTCTGGGTCTCCCCTTGTCTGAATCACCATATTCCACATCAGGGTACATGTCTAAGGCAAAAGGGCTGGGTTTGCACACTCCCTTTGTGCCTTTGGGATGACAGGTTATGGTCAACGTGGGGCTGCTTTCTCTTTGGATTCCATTTCACCCGTGCCTGCGGAAAAGCAGAGTTCTCGGGTGAGGGGATCGAGGCAAACATAGGCAGTACGACGTCTCAGTGCTAGTGCCTGGGCTCTTGTGGGGCAGCAAAATTCACTGTGAATCTCTCAGGAAACAGTTTTTCTAGCAAGCTGATACTCTTCTCCTTTTACAGACTCATCAAATGAACATCAAAACTGATGAGAGTTTTGCTTGGCCCATTTCCTGCGGCAGCAAAGCATCTTCCCAGCGTTGCCCCTCCACCTCCCCAGCATACTCTAAGTTTCATTGTTGTTGAAGTAGGTTATCTAGAGGTCAGTAGGCTAACAGGGTGTTTGGATTTCCTAAAATTGTGCCTGTCCTTAAACGTGGCAAATCGGATTGTTTACACACCGCTCCATGAACCTGGACCGCACACTGAAAGCTGCACACAATGCTGCTATTTCTGCTTCCCTGCTCCCTTCCCCCTCGATGTAGGTATTTTGGCTTTCTGTGGGGGCTCATTAAGGTTCATAAAACACAGTAAAGAAGCTGGCTGGAGACACTCGTAATTCTACAGGTTCACCATGTGGGATATGCAATTAAAAAAAAAAGGCATAGCTAGAAAGAGATGTCCTCAATAAAAGACTTAATTGAAAGCAGCCCTGATGGTCAAAATGGTATTGAGAGGAAGGAACCACTGTGACACTCAGGTTTGCATTCGTTTCCTCTGACACTGATTTCCTGTATGGCTTTGAGCAAGGCACTTCATTTCTGCAGAGCTCCATTTCTGCAGAGCTCCATTTCCTACCCATAAAATGGGGCTTTTCTTTTATTGTCTTTTATCTTACCTATTTGGGTGGAGAGTCCTTCTGCACAGAGCCTGTGCCAAACACTGCTCATTTGGTTGGTTGGTTAAGGTATCACCGTTACACTGTCAGAAGCCAGGCAGTACCCTCTGTCCTCTTCTGCTACCCCTGGGTTCAAGAGGGTTTTATTATCAAGTGTAGGAGTGGGTGTTATATTGTGCTCTTCCTCCTGGGCCTGCAACAGAGCCCCTTTTCAAGGGCTCACTTGAATCGCTGAGGGCACTTTTGGTGCTCAATTGCTCCTATTTACACCAGTAAATACTTCCACTGAGATAATTTCACTGGTTTCACAGGGTTTTTTTTCCCTCCTGTGTTTTCTCAATAAAAATATAACCAAGAAAGATTGGCTCAATTCATATTCTCAACTGGAAACCTTCCATTAATGTCAATGGCCTTGGACTGAGTACTAAAAACAAGAAAGAACCTACTCCAAAAATAATTTTTAACTTCTAAAGTAGTAATAAACATAAGAAAGCCCTAGTTGCAGAGAGTGGCATTTCTATGGCTTTGTGCTCTTCTTAAACTCAATATTCAAACTCTGTCTCAACTTTGGCTCCTGTTCCATCTTGAAAATACAGCATGGCACGAACACATAATATTTCTGATATGTTTTCTTGCCCATTTATGCCATAAGTATAACATTAGAAATCACACACTGCAACTTCGCGTACAGATTGTGACTCAAACATTGTATGTAAGAAAGACTGTAGGTGCATGGGGAAATTTTGGGGCAGAAAAGCCAGGAGTTAGTTTTGGAGGTGCTAAAATGTCACAGGGATTTTCAAAACTTCTACGTCTGCCTCGAGGGTACAGCAAGTTAAGGAACTCTTACTGGAATACTGAAAAACGTACAAAAAAATTAAACTTCCGAGGTTCACACCATCTGTCTTTTTGCCCTGGCTTTCTTGCTCTCCTTCCACGCATGCTAGGCACCCAGCTTGGAACCATCCAGTGTCACAGTGGTGAGGACCAAGTAGCACAGAAATGAATGATGTGGAAAAGCAGAAGCCATTCCCATAGCTAATGCCTATCACATCCCTTTTAATTGTGCCTGTGTCAGAACAGTGGAGAGATGCTACAACACTAGGAGCTACAACAGGGACAAAGGACCTAGCATCCACTGCAAACACGCTTGTGTAAACTTGGGACACCACCTGAAGGACCAGAACCTGCCTGCTGTGCTGGGGGAATCTACGGCCAACAGAGGTGGATGCAAATGCTCTGAGCCTGAGCCACACAGCCCTTTTCAATGTACTGCTGATTAAGGCAACCATAAAAATGAGGATGGCTCATCAGGCTGGGGTTGGGATTATGTTGGGAGTGGGGTGAGTGTGCAGTGGATGCTTAAGCCACAGTTGGATGTATCATGGGAAGATGAGCTGTGATAGTGCTCCTCTGACTACTTTTTCTTATGTCAGTTCAGGGGCACCACAGCCAGGTGTAACCCTGCCCAGACTGGAAGGAAGCTTGGGGCTCGGGGGAGTCACAGCTCCTGTCATTGCCTGAAGAGGAGAGCTAGGCAAGGACAGGTAGGTGCCAGAGGGGAGTGTGTAGCTGGGCAAAAGTGCCTGATAAAGTTGCTCTGTGTTTACTGGTCATGAACTAGTTCTTTGAGAAAGAAGAAATAAAAAATAATGTCCAATTAGCTAAGCAGGGCAAAAGCATTTCTCAGTAGAAGACTGAATGAGGCTTGAAAGGACAAGTGACAAGAATCCACAGGTATCCTTGCACCTGTAGATGGGAGAATGGAGAGCTGTATGAAAGCTACCAGAGAAACATGAGAAAAATAGAGAAGTGAGCTGAGCACTTGGGATCTCTGCACTAGTAACAAGGGTATAGCAATAAACTAAACGAATTCAAAGCTGTGATATAAGAGGTATCACAGAGACCTGGCAGATGGATTGTATGACTGCTGTATCAGAATAACTTGCCTTGGAAGGGAGATGGGGAAACAAAAGGGAAGGGTTGCACTATGTGCTAAGAATACATGTACTTTCTCCAGAGAAGGAGGGATGAGTGGCAAGTTTATTGAATGTTTCTGGGTAATACAAGTAAAGATCCAGAAGCCTTCTAGAGGTCACAAAACTGAGTGGAGGAGGTTGAGCAGTATCTAGATTTGAGTAACTACTAGAAGAAATTAAAAGGCAGGCCATGGAGGAGTTTGTTAAAAATATAACAGAACAAAACTAATCAAATTCTTGGAGTGTGCTGAAGATATCTAACTGTGTAGAAATGTGGAGAGAGCAATTAAAAACATGCTATTATTGTTTGAAGGAACTGACAAATGATTTGAAGTTCTCATGTAACTTGACGAGGACCACTTGAAGTAGCTTGAAAATGGTGTTGGTTGAGCATGTGATCTCCAAAGAGATGAATATGTTAAAGCAATGGAGGGTAACAATAAACTTAGAAAAAAAGCAGCCCTCAACAGACTGGTTAACAGGACTATTTTGAGAAGATATCTGGCGTCTAAATTACAGAAGCTAATGGAGAGTGTTAGCTGACTTGGTGCCCACTTCTGTGCTTATTTGCAATTCAAAGTCTTTCAGTATTTCCCTCTTATGCTCCCAGTTCCGTATGATTGCTTTTATTGTTTGCCATCTTGAGTGTTCTTAGCATTTCCCATACAAATAAAACACAAACATCCAAGGTTAAAGACTTCTACAAATAACTTTCATCAAGGCATACAGTTATTGAGAAGCAGGGGGGAGGGTAAGTCACAATTTCCTTCTGCTTACAAATCCAGCCTGAATAATTTATTTTGGCCTACTTAACACTCTTAGCCCTCTAAAGTGACTTCAAAAGGTCCTCCAGTCTGTCACTGCTAGTGTGCTCTCCCCAGGGAGTGGAGAACAGAGGAGTATCCAGGTGTGTCCTGGTGTTATCTTAAAAGGTACCTGCAGGCTGCAGTGTTGCCTTGATTATCTGCACACGTCTACAAACACGGCTTAGTTTTTGTCCTTAATAGGTGTGCCAACCAGCAGCTCTAGAAGCTGGCGCCAAGGGAAAGCCAGCAGTTAAGCAAATTCTTCAGACTAAGAAGAGACTAGTTAGACATTTCCATCGGTGTTGTTCAAGCTAATGGGGGGTGAAGACCAATGTGGGTGTTTTGTCAGTTCTAATAGTACTATGTTTGTTCCTACCTTGTAGATCTGAGAGACACACGGTGTGTAAGGGCTGGTGGTGTTCCAATTGGAAGGTAAACCCACCTTGGCTTAGAAAATGGCTTTTCCTACAAGTATCTGAAAATTCCCTTTGATCCAAAAAAAGTGTTTAGATTTGTTTCCAAGAAAGCTGAAGAAGTAATATCAAAGTCTTTCTTATCCTTTAATTTGAAAGGATGTGTGTAGTGCCTAAACGATACAATGAGGGTGAAATATCTTATCTAGGAATAGGTCCTCTTTTTGTAAGAGTGGAAGCTGGAAAAGACAGTGTTGAATCTGAACTTTTCAGTCTGTGTAGAAAAGGGTTACCATGTCCAGAAACTGTTGCTGAAGAACATGGAAGACTGAGTATCTCAGGAAAGGCAAATTGACACACTAATCATCTGGGTAGGGGGAAGAGAAGAATTCCCTTATAATTGGTGTGAGTGAGGTGTTTTTTGGTCTTCTGATCCATGACGGCAGGGTGGCTTTGCCTGGCTTAGGGCAAGAGTATCACGCTTGCTGGGTCAGATTTAGAAGTCACAGCATCAGAAGTTGGGGCACCTCCTGTGTCCATATAGAGGTGAGCTCCTGGGCAGGTCCTTGGGCAGATCCAGTCCTTGGATCTGGTGCAGGCATAAATCAAGGTGCACAGACGAGCACCTCGCTGTGCCACTGGTCCTGTTTTGCTGCTCCTTGACAGTGGGAATGAAAAGGAGTTACAAACAGTTTGGATACTTTGGCAGGACCCCTGGATATTCATTATTCACCCATAATAGCACTATTATGGATCCTATTTAGAAAACAGCTAAACAAGAAGAAATGATGCTTTACTGAAAGGTACCCCCTGTTACTGCAGATCTGATGGATTTTCCAGATAGTGTTTATGTGTTTGGAAAGTTAGAGTGTATGTTGGAGAAGCACAGTTCAGCCCTTGGGTGAAGCCAGGCTTAGGGCTTACAAAGTACATTGAGTGGTTTGTAGGCTAAAGGAGGAGTTATGAATCTGGAGAGACTGAGGGTGCTCTATCAGTCTTGAGTAGTGTGACTGTCAGGTCAGGGGGTGCAGATGTGGATGCTGCAACAAATCCAGAAGTTCAGAAATCAGGTAAAATCCCATGGGAGTCTGCCCAGTGAGGTTGCCCTGCTCAGTTGCAAGGAGATTCTCTGTGTTGGGAGTCATACAGCTTCTTTTTTTCCAGCACAATACAAAGCCCTGGATCCTACCAGCTTCATCTAATGGCCCTTACATTACTAGGAAAAGGCAATTAACAGCTGGACCCTGTCCACGTTCACCACAATACTCAAGATTCTGTAGATTGCAGTTGTATTCTGAGATGATTTTTCTCTCCCTTGCCTGTGAAGTATGTTAACTCTGGATATATTATGGTTAACTGCTGCAGAGCAGTGCTTCCACAGCAAGATATTTTTGAACCAGATCCTGCAGATTGCTCCCTGCCAAGTTAATCTGAAGTCTTTGTTTTGCTTCTTTTGCAGAAGTCTTGTATTTTCTAGGTCAATGTGCATGACTGTATGTACGATAATGCTTTTATCTTTCTGGCCACAGTATTTCCCCACTGAGCTGTGTCTTCTCCACAGCCCTTAACATGCCTGAAGGAAGGGAAAAAACAGTAGAGTCCTCACCTGCAAATTTACAGATAAACTGTCTCACTAGGGTGTCCACTCTTATCCAAAGGGGCTTCCTGAAGGATAGGGCTAGGCTCACAGCTGACAACTCTATTTCCCTGCTGCAGATGTCATCTTCCTGTTATAACAGTATAGCTAGTCATGTGTTTTGCATTTTTCTTGACATAAAAATGCGTAGGGATAGATATATCCACCTGAACCTGGACTGCTTGAGATACTGCCTCCAACTCAGTAGGGCTGACTGCATAGGTCAACATTTCCAGAATTGAAATACCTAGAAAGCATTTGAACCCATATTTGGGAATCTGAATTGGTGGCCAGCTTTTCTTTTTTTATTTGGGAGGGTGTAAAGCAGATACTACTACCACCAAAATCAGTGCCAGGAAGAAATGTCTGCTTTTATTTCCTCCAAAGCTCCAGTCCTTCAGTTCCACAAAAACCCAAAAGGAAGTTCTGCAACATGGAAAATACTGAATATCGGATCCAATGCACATTGAAATGCATGCAAATCACTAGGATGGTCTTTGGATCAGGTCCTAACTAAACTAATTCTTGGATTGTCACTTCTGGTCATAATGGCCTTTTGTTCTTCCTTTTTAATGACAAATGATTGTGTTATAAGAGTCCTTATGTAATTTCTGGCATGGTTAGACACCATATGAGAGGTGTATAATCTTAGAAATGCTCTAGTTAGTTTCTTGGGTTGTGTAACAAATAATTATGGAATCTTGCTGAGTCTTGCTTTATTGTTATACAGCTCGGGGCCCTTACCCCCAGTGGCTTTACATGCTTGTTAATATTTAAGCTATCTTGTAGCTTGGGTAAGTTGTAATGACTTTTTTGTTACTGAAGCTAATATTAAACAAAAGTTGTTGGGGGAAAGGGGGAAAAAGTGTGATGGATGTTTAGTTCTTGTGAAAGTACTTTTCCTTGCTTTAATAGCTTTTGGCTGATTTGCAAACACAAGTACGAAATAGAAAGCTCTTCGAAAGCCTTCCTTGTGTGCTTGTCTGGCTAATCAGGAACACACAACGCAACCCTTCTTGGCAGATCAAGCAACAGTGGGCATGCAAGTTTGCCATGAAGAATGCTCTTGTATTAAATGTAAATAATTTAAAGATGGTGGTTTTGCTTTCTAAGATTAAAGCTCTAGCCAAAACCTGTTAAAACAGAGGAGGTCTTCTGACTACAGACAGTATCCAGGCCCATAGAAAAGGCCCAAAGAATTCAGCCACTCTTTGCTATGAACAAGGTGGACAAGACAGCTCTTGTTCCTGCTGCTTTGGTCCCATCCTGTTAAACCATTAACTCTTCTCCTGCTCTAATTAAAACCCAAGAATTTTCTAGTTACTTGTTCAAGACATCTGTGGTCTCTCTTCAGGGTCAGAAGAACAGATCCAAACCAGGAAATTTTTGTGTGCAATTGGAGTTAGTTTTCAGCTGGGCCGGTGCTTCTGCTTGCACAAGTGGTAGACAAGGCTTCAAGAATGGTTTGTGCAACTACAAATGATGCTGGTGGGATGTAGGATCACCTGTAGGGGTTTCAAGTTTGACTCATTGTTAACCTCACCTTCCACTACCTTTCATGGTTTTCAGAGGGGCCTGAGATCAGAGTGGGTTGCATGATCCACAAAATCCCATGCTGCTTACTTAAAAGAAGAGAGCTACATGCCTAATATTGGACACGCTGAGGTCCAAGCTGACCTACCAAAGCTGGGGTATGTCTTGGTTTTCTTTTTGATACACAGCAACTCAAACAGTTAAAAGAAAAAAAACCAAACCTGCAGGTAGGCTCTGAAGAAACTGTCACCACACAGGAGTGAGGCTTTGAGTTTTCTAATGAAAACCAAAGGTCCAGAGCTAGTTATATCTGGAAAAAACAATAGCATCAAGTAAAAATAATTTGTTCGTGACTACAGTTCATTTGCATTTGGATAATATGGGTCCATGGTACTCTCAGGCCTCAAATCCTGTATGTGATTGCAGGCCTCCTACCCCTGTGCATTTGCCACCACCTCTATCTCTCAAGATGAGGTACAGTAAAGGTAGAAGAGGTTTTCAAGTATGATCAAGATGAGGAATGAATTTACTATAACTCTTCAAGAGCTGACTCAGAAGGTGATATGACACAGGTCTCAAGCTGCGAGAGAAGAGTGCTTAGGGGAATTGTTGCAGATCTCTCCCAGATGACATCTGTTGATCCTGTGCTCTTGTTGTCGGGTGGCACATTCAGAATAAAATAAGAAGAGATGCTTCTTTACATGACAAAAATGTCAGAAAATGAACTGAAAAAGTTGTCATGGGGTCAAAAAGTGACAGCACACATTTGTGAAGGAAAGGTTCTTCAGTGCTATTAAGCATAAATGTCCTGTTCTGATTCAGGAATATTCTAAGCTTATTGCAGGCTTAGAACACACTTTGGGAATATGTTTACCTGCTGTTGTACATTCCCTAAGCTATGGAGAATAGGTGTGCTGGAGACAGGACCATGGGCTAACCAAACCCTTGTTTTGACATAGTACAGGTGGGTTTTTCAGTTGGACATATATGAGAGGATTTGGGAATCACATGGTTTCCTATGAAAAGATGAGTTACAATTTTCACAGTCTAGTTTGGTGTTTCTTGTGACATTTTCCACCCAATGTGGGTCCATTGGAAAGCTCTATATGGGTCAGAGACAAACCTGGGCTTTAGGTAAGAAGTATTTGAGCTACACAGCATGTGCTGGGGTTCTCTTGGACAGAGCAGCCAGGGAAGATGTAATCCTCCCGGCAGGGCACACTGGTGGTAGTCTGGCAAACCTGTCTGCCCTGCTTGGTTCTTTCAGCATCCCGTACAGGTACAGGCTGAGAGATGATGTTGCCATAGCCCCCAGGTTCAAGTGCAGCATATGGGCCCCCAGGGTGATGAACGGTGTGATCACCTGTGCTACTCTCGGTGCAGGTGCATGCTACTGTCCAGAAAGGAGATTCATTCCCTTGCTATCCCACATCAAATGGCTGGATTCCTTCCTCTTTGTAGCGTATGGGCCTTCCCCTGATTACCGACCAAGAAATTGGCTCTGCAAATGTTTTTTCATACAAAACTTTATTCTTCATGGTCCCATTTACATCAGTGAAACAATCTTGCAGGTTTAAGACTCTTTTGTAGTTATGAGCCCTTTGTTCATAGTTCAAATGTGACCAAATTTAACCCCCATTTCTTCTCTGTCTTATTATACAGCCTGTAACCAAGGCAAACTTGCTATTTTAGTGAATACAAACTTGTATTTATTTGTGCAGCCAGGAAAATAGGATATTCAGGCTTTTTTTTTCATGTAAGTGTAAATGGTGAGTTGTCAAATAACTGACTTCTATTTGTAGATAAACTTTGATGTACTAGTCAGATAATGTGTATTGATAAAACTAATATTATCACCTTTGTTTATTACTTTTATCAGAAGATTTGATAAAAATTAAGGATTTTGTGTTTTTTCTCCTTATTTTGTGGGGAGATACTAAATAAAGCAGGTGCTGGAGGAAATAAAGCAGATGAAAAGCAGCAGTATGTTTGTCAGTGTTGATCAAGTCTCGGAAAAATAAAATAAATGAAAATTGAGACATATACAGTTTCAAATAGGATGTTTTTCCTCCTAATGGAAAACTTGCTATGGCTTTGTCCTCACTATAATTCTATCTTAATGAAAATACGTAAATTCTATTTAAAAATTATCAGGTTTTTCTGTATGTTTAATCTGTAGTACTAACATAGTAACGAGACAAACCCTATGCAAATTAGGGCTACCAGTCAAAATTCTCTACTAGTCTGTACATGTAAACATGTCGGAGCTCAGGTATGTTTTCAACCTGATGTGGATGATCAACACTGTATAGTTATCACATATCAGTGTAACTTGAACAGTAGTGGAGTTTACATGATAGAAAGTGATGATAACGTATCTCTGCATTGATGGGCAGAAGGGAATCCCTGGGGCAGTGCGCTCAGAGCTGCACAAGGTGATAAGAGTGTTTAAGCTGGAAACTTATAAACCTCTTGACTTGCGACTGATGTGCTGTCAGACAGCTGTAGCAAGGCCTTCGGGAGATGGAGCTGTTCCCTCTTCCTTTCTTAGGCTCCTTCCAGTTGCTGCTGTGGGACAGGAATTGATTGTCCTGCAGCAGCAAGTTGGGCAAAGCTGGTATCCCTGCAGACAGCCCGTGGAGCACCGTTGGTTTGAGGAACATGAACCCATCACTCTGGAACTCAGAATTATCTCCAAAGTCCTAGTCCTCATACTTTGCTGGAGAATGATGTGACTTGCTGTCCATGGGCATCTGACTAACTCCTGCCTATTGTGACTCTTCCTGAAGGTTGAGTGTGTATTTTGAATCATAGAATCACTAGGTTGGAAAAGACCTTAGAGATCATCCAGTCCAACCGTATCTGTCCACCACTAAACCATATCTCTCAGCACCTCATCCACCCGTCTCTTAACACATCCAGGGATGGTGACTCCACCACCTCCCTGGGCAGCCTGTTCCAGTGTGTGATAACCCTTTCGGTGAAGAACTTCTTCCTTACATCCAATCTAAGCCTCCCCTGGCGCAGCTTGAGTCCATTCCCCCTCGTCCGATCACCTGTCATTAGGGAGAAGAGACCAACACCCACTTCTCCACAACCTCCTTTCAGGTAGTTGTAGGCAGTGATCAGGTCTCCTCTCAGCCTCCTCTTCTCAAGGCTAAACAAGCCCAGTTCCCTCAGTCGCTCCTCATAAGACACATTCTCCAGACCCTTCACCAGTTTTGTGGCCCTTCTCTGGACACGCTCAAGGACCTCAACGTCTTTCTTGTAGTGAGGCTTAGTTTTTTTGTGTGTTATGCCCACCAAGGGGATGTGCTGTTGGGAGACCTGGTCTGTAGATCTTCCAGATCTTGCATATTGATTTTGCCTCACACTGGAGTCAAAAAGCTCCTTCTGTTTACAGTGAGGATGGCATTACATGGACTTCTGGGTGGCATTGTAAGAGGTGGATTTTTCCTGCCTGTCTGGGGCAGAACCTTGCAGAGTGTGTGGGATGGGCTGTTAATATACAAAAGCAGGCATGTTTGGTGATTTAACGTATTCTTTCCTGCATGCTGAAAAAGGGCCTGTAGTGGTAGGACAAGGGGTAACGGGTTTAAATTGAAAGTGAGGAGATTTAGATTAGATATCAGGAAGAAGTTCTTCACGGAGAGGGTGGTGAGGCACTGGAACAGGTTTCCCAGAGAGAAGCTGTGGATTCCCCATCCCTGGAAGTGTTCAAGGCCAGGCTGGATGAGGCTTTGAGCAACCTGACCTAGTGGAAGGTGTCCCTGCCCATGGCAGGGGGCTTGGAACTAGATGATCTTTAAGGTCATTTCCAACCCAAACCATTCTATGATTCTATGAAAACCTCAGAGAAACTCAATGCAGCCTGGCCCATGGTAAGCTCAGCACTCTGAAATCCTGTGCGTCCCTCACAGCTTGCTGCAGCTTTAAGGTGCTTCATGATAAGTTCAAGATCAGTTGCTATAAGTGATCAGCATGTTCATCACCTGAAAATTTCAAATTTGGCTCTTCTATAGGAGAGTTTAAAGTAATGGGGTGGAGAAAGATGATGGCATATAGCAAGCTATCAGATGAAAATGTCATTTATGATTTTTTTTGGCTTTTGGCCAGAATGAGCCTCTTGCTCAAAACAAAGTTTCATTGTAGTGTTTAAGCCTTCTCATTTGAACACTTATTTGGCCTTTTAATAATGCAAGGGACACGAAAATACCCCTTCATGACTCTGATTGCTCAATTTGGCTGGGGTTTCCCATTGCCGTCTTTCCCAGACTATTTATAGAATAGCAATTAAGATTAATGTATAGCTGCTCCCATTTAGTTCCTGGCTCTGCTGGGTTTTGAGCCACTCCCAACAAGAGCTGAATGACAGATATTTAGTGTCCATGAGAACTCCTATCTGTCATGTACATGTGTATACCTTGAAAGCAAAATTTTTTTGTGTGTGTATCATCAACTTTCCTGTTGTGAAACAAAATTGTGAGGCTGAAGCTAAACAGAGAACATACTTCCTGGCCAATATATGGAAATATATTTTCAATATTTCTCAGTCTGTTCTTGCCATTGAAAGGGAAATTTATGAAATAAATAGAAAGGAGCTCATCACATACATCCATTCCTACCAGGCCGTTTGAGGGGGCATATGTTATCCATACAATTCAAGTGTATTAGGGCTGTCATGAAATGATGAAATATGGTTTGTGTAGTTCTTGACTGTTTGCTAGCTTTTATAGCTTGTGTATACAGGCTTGAATGTAATTGCTATCAGTAGAAACTGCAAACAGTGGGCATGGTCTGAGAGCAGTATGTGCCATTTTGAGGAATGGATGCTAGTAATGAGTTTGTGGATACCAAGTCCTCCTTTTGCTGTCATAAATCTCTGTGATGCTCCTGTACTGCACTTTGTATAGTGATGGCTGATAGATATGGACAATAAGCACAATTTCTGCTTCTAGGATGCAGTTTGCTGGCCTTGCATCAGAGGAGGTGGATGGATGGTGCTTACAAAAGCAACCAACCAAAATAAATTGAACTCAAGCAGTGTTCAATCCTGTTTTGCAAGCAATTAAATAAGAATGAATGCAAGGATGAGAGTACAGTTTTGTCAGACCTCATCACATCTGGGAGACCTGTAGGCACCAGCATGCTAAGCTGGGCTGCTTGTCCTGGTGAGGAAGAGCAGAACTGTGCCAAAGGGAAGGGTCCCACGGCTTAGATTATTATCTGAGTTAGACTCAACTCTAGGTGCATGTGACTGTTCAGAAATTGCAAAACCTCATTTCTAAAAGGGTACTATGACAGGGTGTGCGCAATACCACAGAATCTGCCTTTTTGATTGCAGTGTCCCCTGTATCAGATCTGGTAAAGTAATGACTGCCTGTGTTCCTAATAAAGCTAACTAGAAGAAGTACTCCATATGCAAAAAATATGGCTTAGTTTACAACAGTTTTCCATACATGCTGATATCAAGCTGTCTGAAAAGACTGATGTCTATGTACACGCACATTCAGAATCCTACAACGTAAGTATTTTAAAAATCCATTCTTTTCCAGAGGTCCTTTTACTCACTTGGAATAAACCCTCTGATTTCTATTGAATCAGGGCCCTGAGAAAAATATTCCTTCTAATGTACAAGACTCTGTCCTTCCCACAATATCTAGTTATTGATGATGCAGGAATCCTTTATGAAGGAAAATAGAGTGTGCACTACATTGGTTATGTGCACTGAATGAAAAGGGCCTAAAATTGTGGTGTATGGGTACAATGGTCCCAGTTTTTGAATGATAAGTTTTCAGATGTTTTATTATAGGGTTTTTTTTATGTAACACTAATATATATTGTTGTGGTTTAGCCCCAGCTGGCAACTAAGTGCCACACAGCCACTTTCTTTGTCCCCCAGAGTAGGATATGGGAGAGAATTGTGAAAAAAACTTTGTGGGTTAAGACAGAAACAGTTTAATAGGGCAACGAAGGGAGAGGAAATAATAATACTGATAAAGGAATATACAAAAAAAAAGTGATGCACAACACCACAACTGCTCACCACCTGGTGATTGATAACCCATCCCTGAGCAGTGATTTCCCTCCTGACCAACTCTCTTTGGCTTGTATACTGAGCGTGATGCCTTATGGCATGAAATATCCCTTTGGTCTGAGTGCAAGCTGGGAGAACAGGGGCAGTATGAGAAACTGAAAACGTGTTTGGTTTAATATAAGCATTACCTGGCAACAACTAAAACATTAGTGTTATCAACATTCTTAGCACAAATCCAAACCATAACCCTGTTCTAGCTACGATGAAGAAAAATAGCTCCCTCCCAGCCAAAACTAGAAGATATATAAAACTAAAATAGTTACTAATTGTTGATACTACCCTGTAACCTGGAAAACAAAAAGCCCTATATGGTACCTCAGATTAGGAGAGTAAACAGCAACTTCTGTGAATTAGCACAAGCACCAGCTCTAGGACTATTTATCCCCATGCTTTTCTCTGCTAGACCAACTTACTCATCTGACTTTTGGCACCGTTCCAGCGTTCACAAACCTGTGTGTGAACTGATTGATTTATAGCTGCTTCAGATGATGTTTTCCAGTTTTGAGGCATCATCTCCACCCTGCAGGAAAACCCAGCATAATTCCCCTATGTTCATACCTCTAACTATTAAAATGTATGCCTTTCATTTTTTTTTTAGCTAGTTGCAGGATCTTTTGGTCTTGAGATTTCAGCTGTACGAAGAACAAAAAATTGTCTAATTCCAGTTTTACTGATGCAAATATTAATTAAAGGTCATTCGGGTAGTCCTACAATCCTTGCTTGGGTTGGTTGTGCTGGAGAGAAGGAAATAATAACATGATGATCGCATGTACTGAGCTTGTCGAGCCCATCATCTGTGGTGACAGAAACCCTAATGCACTGAGGAAATTCTCCTTTGCAGTCACTTGGACAAATATGGGGTGGGGGAACGTATTCCCAGGAAAGGGTAAAACCAGTCTCCTTTATAGAGAGTAAAAGGAATGGGAACAGTGCCTAGTCCCTCTGGAACAGGAAAATTTAAATCTGAATGTTCCTGTAGAGCTCTGACAAAGGTTTCATTTTGCTAGCTGTAGAAGACCCAGAGATTGCCCACACTTCTTTGGGAAGTGGCAGTAACAGTGGTATGGGTTTATTTTCATCTGGCTGAAGTCTCTGCAGAGACTTTGTCACAGCGTGGGTGCGTTGAGCTGAGCTAGGGGCTCTGACCAGGAAGAATGCAAGTTTACATGCCTTTCTTATCTTTCCAACTCAGGGTCTGGAAGGGGAGGTGATGTCTGCAAGAGACTTCGGGCAAAGTTGTCTTAGCAAGGGATGATGGCAAGTTCTGTCTTTCTGTGCTCAATGTTTTGTAGACTAGACTCAAGGGAGTCATTGCTTCTGCTTCCTCAAGAGTAGCCTTGGAAAAGAGTAAGCAGGATAAAGGAGCAGAGGGAGGTGGAAGGGGAAGGATGTTTCTCTGCTTGAACAAGCTTTGGTTGGAATGTTATACTGAAGGGTTCTTTTGGTGGTTATTGCTGAGAAGGTTGGGTAACTGGAGTCTGTGTACTCTGTTGTCATGTGTTAGCCTGGCTGCTTGGAAGATAACTTATAACTTCTTTGTCCCTCTTTAACCTGCTGCTTCTGGAGCTGGGGGGTGTGGGAAGAACCTGACATGACTCCAGGTATTGTGACACAGAAAGCTATGCCTTCGCCATGACTTGTGATTAGTCAGAAAGAGAAACTCCAGAGAAGTTCAGAGAAAAACAGAAATGTCTAGGGGGGTTTCTGGACTGACTTAGGAGGAAAAAGTGAGAAAGTTGCTGCTGTGCATCTGTACAGTTCTGCTAAGTGATTAATGGGGAATGTGATGATAACATGCAACTAATTGAGGCTTGTGTATGCCAAAGAGAGAGGAATTACTTCGGTGTTGTATGATGAGGATGAGTAATGAGCACATACCAGTGTACTGAAGATGGCTCTATGAAGTACCTGGAGCAGCAGCAGTTGCTTGATGGTGAAAGAGAATTGCCTTAGAAGATTGTTTTAGGAATGTCAAATACCAAAAATCTGTTATTACCTGGTGATGCAACTTAACTTTTCTTACAAAGAAAACCATGTTTTCTATGGGGTTTCTCCTTCAGAATTTAGGATGTTTTACACAAGGCAACTAGACACCGTCTTGCTTTGTAAGTTGTCAAAAATAAGCTGGAAGAAACTGCACTGGAAGAAAAGTGGATTGGGCAATGCTAGAAACCTCTCATGCCTGCCTTTTCATAGACTGTTATTAGAAACCTAGGGAAAACTACTTCTGTAGCGAGATGCCACAGTTTCCAACAGCAAATGCTGTGGAAGGAATTGAAATAAACAGTTTGGCGTCACATATCTGTTTTGAAAGTCCATAGGTAACCTTTGAGCTCTTACAGAAAATTATCTTTTCAAAACTTTGAAGTAAGACTGACAACTTCTACTTGGAGTATTGAAGTTTATCTGGCCATTTGTAAACTGATAAAAATACAAGTTTAGGGAATCAGACTCTCAGGTTTCTGCTGAAAATGGAAGATCTCTAAGTTGGGTAACTAAAAGTTCTGCCAAAGTAAAATGGCTTTCACAGAATCAGTCTTGCTTAGACTCCTCTGCCCAGTGAGGTAGCCTGAGATACACCGTGAAGCCACAGAACACCCATAGTTAGACCCAGTTTGGCTCTGGTATGATATTTATTAACACAGCTTCTCTACGGCGGACTAAAAATACTTTAGTAATAGTAAGGATAACATGAAATACACTATTTATGTGAAGAGTTACTCATTGGCAGCCAGATGTTTTTGGAGTAGTACTCCAGTACCAAATTATTACTTAAAATAACAACAGCAGTTCACACAGAGCTAAAATAAACCCATTGGACCTTAAACCATCTAAATTATACTTATTAAAATATTTAGGAACCCTTATGTATTGCTTATAAACATGTACTCGATTAATAGCTATGCTTAGGAAGCAACTACAGTGGAATTTGGAAAATTAGGTGTCAACCTATTTTTCTTTTTTTTTTTTTTTTACCTCTTGCATATTTTTCTACCTGATGGTCCATGTTCCCAGGTCCCACGTACTCTGCTCAAGACATGGTACGGAAGAGTAGTGTTGTATTGCTCCATCTTGAATATTCTCTGCTTAGCTATTAAGGAAATAACCCACAGAAGTATTGCTTTTTCCTCATAGCAAAGGAGGCTATTAGTATGCTATCCTGCTTGAAAGAGCTCCGAACTTTTGAAACATGTCATAACAAAGAAAACAATACCATGGTGCAACAGAGCAAATATTATGACATTGTGTTCTCTCAATCCTTCCTCATACACATCGCCTCTGGCTCTGGAAAAGAGGACAAAGGCCTGGTCCATCCAGATGTATGGAGGTAAAACTTCCTGAAGGCAATAACAATGTTTAGCTCCTATGCAGGACTGGACACTACGTAAATTACTAGCTTTTCTGAAGCTGGCAATCTATATAACCTAAATAATGATGTGTTACTACAGTTTTGAACGTGTAGAGAGGGCCAGGCTCTTTCTAGACATCAGTCTGATTTTATGATGAGGTACTTGGGCTTCATAGATGGCTTTTCTGAAGCTGGTTTTGAGACTTCTGAGGGTGTCGGTGAAGACAGGAGAGTTTATTCAAGAAGAAAATGTTTCCTCTCCAGAACATAAATGAAAAATGGAACCATATTCACCCCATTATTAAAGAGCTACTGCAGCACTAGGCAAAGTTGCAACAGGATATAACCACCCTTGCCAAAATCATAGCTTCAGTGCCTTGAATTTGGCTGGAGGTGGATTTCAACTTTGTTTTTACGTCTACCTGAGACTTAAAAGGCAAAATGCCTGGCACAATAAAGGGATTCTCTTGTCTGTTATTAAATGAAACATTACAATGAAGAATTGTGCAAAATCTGGACTTTGGCTTAGAAGCTCTACCATGCCATGTGGTGCTGCAGTTCTCTTTGCTCTTGTGTAGGAAGTTTCACCTTGAGCTACTTACGGCACGGTGCAAAAGATGAAAGGCCTGTGAATCTGAGTCTTTTGTATGTGCCTTTTTCATAGAACCATATTATGGTTTGGGTTGGAAGGGTTAAAGACTACCTAGTTCCAGCCCCACTGCCATGGGCAGGGACACCTTCCACTAGACCAGGTTGCTCAAAGTCTCATCCAGCCTGGCCTTGAAGACATCCAGGAATGTGGCATCCACAGCTTCTCTGGGCAACCTACCCACTGCCTCACCACATTCACAGGGAAGAATCTCTTCTATATATCTAGTCTAAACTGACTCTGAGTTTAAACCCGTTACCCCTTGTCCTGTCACCACATACCCTTGTAAAAGCCCCCTCCAGCTTTCTTGTAGCCCCTTCAGGTACTGGAAGGTGCTATAAGGTCTCCCTGGAGCCTTCTCTTCTCCAGGCTGAACAGCCTGTCCCCATAGAAGAGGTGCTCCAGCCCTCCGATCATCTTCGTGGCCCTACTCTGGACTCGCTCCAACAAGTCCATGTCTGTCTTATTTTGGGGACCCCAGAGCTGAATGCAGTAGACCAGGTGAAATTTCTGGGATGAAATGTCGTCTTGTTAAGGGTCTTCCGTATCTGATACATCCTGCCAAGGTACCTAAGAATCACCCTTTTGAAAAAGGATTTGGAGTAATTCAAACAAACAAGGCCCCAAGGCAAAATTACATCCATCCTCTTTCAGTCATCTCAGCATCTAGTGTGAGATTAAGCTGATACCAAGGGCTGCATTTTTGCTCCAGAGGTCTGGTCTGGGTTCAATTGAATCTTGTAGCTAGCACTGTTGTGCTGAGATGGCTCTTGAATAAAGTGATTGATTTATGTGGACTTCCTCCTGAGTAAGGGTTTGGGATACTGAAGGGCTGTTTATTCCATCTTATGGGTCATTGGGAGTGTAAGAGCTGAACATAAGTTTCAGGCTTTGTCAGATCCAGCTGGTGAAAAATGGGTTTGATTAATCTGATAGGAAGATAACACAACCAAAATGATGCCCTACTGACATCTCCACTAATCTAAAGGAGTAAAACCCTTTGCCTCCACTACAAAGGAGAATAGGCACAGCATTACTGTATTATCCTGCTGCATGGGATCTATGTAGTATGTACAAGCTGTTACCACAGATCACTTTCTCAAGCTTGTTTCTTCTGTGAGGTCCTGTTTGGCATCTATTAGTTCCTGACGTGCTTAAACTTCTCCTTTGTATGAATTTGGTCTTAATCCACAAAGGAGGAGTTTATGCAGTTATGCTGCTCAGTAGGTCAAAATTTTAAGAGATTTAGGAAAGTGGTTAGGGCTGATATTTTTCAAGTAACTAACTGGGTTTATCATTATCTGGGGGGGTGGGCGGGAGGAGGGAGGAGAAGAGAAAGAAGAGAAGAAGCTCTGCAAAAAAATGTTTGATGAAAATATTTTGAACATCATGAAAGATTTTTTTTTCACTTTAAAGACCACTAAGACATTCAGCATCTGCAAGAGGTGAGACAGATATAGAACAAAAAGTCTTGAAAACGAAATACTAAGAAAGACAAATCTATTTTCAAAACCGCAGTTAAAACCAGAGCCCAGTCGGACCAGAATTCATGTGCAATTCTTCTGCTCAGTCTAGGGTTTTCACCACGTGCTGCACAAGGAAAGTCCGGGGAGCGTGAAGCAGCCAGCACTGGATGTCTTGCAGATCCCCTGACATGCTGATGAGCAGACTGTTGCACTCCCTGTTCCACTGACATCAGTTTTGCCTGTCCAGCATGTGAAAATCCCTCTAGTATCCCGAACCACACCCATCCAACAGGCAGATGCTCTGGGTGATGTAGACCCTCGTAGGGCTGGAAGAATTGGGGAAAAAAAAGTATCGGCTTACTGCCGATGTGTCAAATATCAAAAGGAGAAAGGTTTTGTCTCTCTTCTGTCATCCTGATTTATTAGACGTTAAGAAAGACAAAGTACCCAGACACGCAAACATCACTGTTTTGGGAAGGTCTGCGAAATGGTTAATGTGCTTGTTCCACACAAAAATGTAAAGTGTCGGTTCTCTGATTACCTGCTGCTGGAAAGTGTTTGGACAGGTGCTGCGTTTCACCAGCCGTCTGTCACAGCTGACAGCCCGGATTTACGGCTGCACACCAGCCCTGGCCTCGCCCCCCACCCGCCAGCCCGGGTCCGGCTCGGGCTCC
>NW_010262306.1:0-21418 GCF_000690775.1 Eurypyga helias
TCTCCTCCTCCACTGGAGGTGGGGAGAGGTGAGTGAGCAGTTGTGTGGCATTTTATTGCTAGCTGGAATTAAACCACGACACAACCTATGAGTTTTCTTACCTTTTTCTTCTGATTTTCTCCCCCATCCCACTCAGGGAAGGAGGAGGTGAGTGAGCAGCTACAAGACTCATCTGGAAAATCTTCAGTTCATTTCAGGGAAGGAGAAACAACAGCTACCAACATCTGGTTATGCTGGTGATGCCATCTGGTTATGCTGGTGATGCCACCTGGTTTTGCTCCCTGTTAGAGGAAAGCCAGGAGATGCAGCTGTTAACACCTGGAACACACAACTAGAACAAACCAAATAGATAATGGTGTTGTTGACCCTGTGGCTCTGCAGGGCAGATGGGAGAGAAATGTCGGACCATTTTGCAAGAGCTCTGGTCTGACCAAATATGCTGCCTCAGCAGGCTCAGATCATTGTCGGCAGCTGAACACAGTGACATAATTTCAACACTATTTTGAAGCATTATCTTATTTTGATTAACAGGATGCCCTTTGTGATGTAGCATGGTGCTTTTTTTTTTTTTTTGCTTGTGATTACCAAAACAAAAAGCATGTGGATGTTAAAATTCCACCATTAAGCAGTCCAGCCGTTGTAATATAATATCTCTTCTTTTTTTTTCCAGAAAAGGGATTTATAAATATAACTGACTCTAAAGAAAATTTTGAAATTGGTGAGGAAGACTTTTGCTTCAAGGTTAACTTCACAGCATATCCACCAGTTAGATGCATGTGGCTATTTTCCCAAAAAACATTTCCATGTAAACAAAGTTACAGTGTGGATGGACGCAGGTACTTGAATGTTTTGCAATAATTTGATAAGATAATGTTTCCTCTTTATATCATATTTGGACTGGTTACTGTCCATGTTTTGTACTCTCTGACTTTTTAAAATGTGGCTGGGCTCGGTGATGAAGCCATGTTAACAAAAGGCACTCAAACATTATTATGGCTTTCAACAGCAGTTCATGCAGGTAATCTCTAGAATCACATTATTCTCCACATAAACCCTTTGGGTAAGTTTTGCATCTAGAAATGCTCTAGTTTATATGCATTTTGCCATTCCCATTCTCTCTGCCATAATCCCCAGTTATGGATCTGTTGCAGTTTCCATACTGGATCACAAGTTCTCCATGTTCCCCTTTTGTCATCCTGTTCTTGATGATGTCCCCCATGTCTTTCAGACTGCTCAAACCAAACCCAGGGCCCCTTAGTTTCCCAGGCTGCCAGTAGATCTCTGCCTGTGCCGCAGAAACATACCATTTTGCTCATTACCCAGGTCATGTATTCTTCTGCCACTGGAAAACATGTTTTGAATAGACCTGTTAGTTATCTACCTTTTCTGTAATTTCCTACAATGAAGTTCTGGCATGAATCCTGTGTAAGGCTAATGTTTTCTCCATTCTCTAGGCTTTCTAATTTCTTGATAACATTATCTAATTTCCTTCAGAGTTTCTTTCAGAGTAGTCCCATGGCTTTCAAGGTAATAGTTCTTATTCACCTCAATGAAAATAAAGCCAAGTTGCTCTTTTAAGGTTTTAGCTTTATAACCAAGCAGGAGTTCATGTGCCTGCACCTATTTCTTACGATATTCTTAATACCACCCTTAGCATCTGCATAAAACTGTGTTCCAGCCTTGATTACACTTTTTTTACGATTGCTTTCCTTAGTATTTTGGTACACTGGATTTTTTCCACTAGCTTGTCAAGTCATCTTTGCGGCAGATTGGTCTTTTCATCTGCATCAAATGGTGTATTGGAGTCAGACCTTCACAAGGTTCAGAGACAGCTCAGCTCAGATTAGTAAATTGTCATCTCCTGGCAATGGCCACAGGAACTCTGTCCCTGTTGATAAAGGGAGGGCTGTCAGCAAACTCTGATAGTGTGGGGTGGGTGTTGGTGACTAATCTGCAATGCCTGACATGGGCTAGCCAGATCTGTTCTTTGTGGTCAAGATTGAGCTTGGAAATGAGGTCTCAGGGGATGGCCATGAGCGTTTGCTCATCCTTGTCCAATAGGTACCTCCCTCCAGCTGATAATGCCGAGCTGATTTGCTTCACAGCTGGTATGGACCTCTTTGTGCTTGTAAGGGCAGGAGTCAGTTTTGCTTGGTGTGAATTCAATCCAGATAAGAAGAAGGTGCTATGGACTGGGCCAACAATAACAATTTTGAGAACTCCCGAAATAGCTTAGGTAACCCTCACTAATCGGCGAGGTGCAGCTGCTGGTGGCCTGGGATTTGTGAGTCACTCTGGATAGCCTTTACGGCATGGCAGTGGTGGTTCCTGATCTCCACCTGCCGGGCAGGGGAACGTCCAGCCCGTGTCCCTGGAGCAGCATGTCCTCAGCCAGCTCAGCCACAGACAGCCCTGCACCGGCCAGGGCCACGGCCGTGCCTCACCGCCCCAAGCATCGCTCCAGCTTGGTCTGGAGGCTGCTTCAAACACATAATTCAGCCATCCACCTGATTGCTTTGTTTGTTAAATAATACTTTTTTTTTTTAATGTTCATTTTAGGTAGTTAGACTTTGCATTTATTTATCATTCCGTTTATTTTATGGGAAAATGCAACTGAGGGAAAAACACATGAATCTGATGATTATTTCATCTGACAAGTACGTTCTTCTGTACAAACATCCCCCACAGCTATCCAGTTTTGGTGGGATACTAGCGTTGGATACACACGTCTCACCTGAGGAAAAAGAACAGGGGTAGATATGTCATTCAGTTTGAAGCCCTCAGAAGCAGCAGGGGGTAGGGAGTCCAGGAGATTCTGCCTACAAGCTGTACCACCACAGAGTTTGATGTGAGTTTAAAGCAGAAAGTTTCTCAAAACAAAACAAAAAAAGGTCATCACATACGTATTGTGAGCTTAACTTTGCGTATTTTAGTTGACTTCTGTGTAATCCCATTTCCCAACACTTCTACTTTATTCCTTTCATATCCTTTTTCATTTCCTGTTTTTCTCCTTTTTTTTTAAATTTTTGCCATTTTCTTATCAAATCGTTCCTCCTGATCATAGATCATATTAAATTTTATTAATTCTGTCCCCTTGTTTAGCTTTTGATTTTGAGTCCCAAGGATTCATCTCTTCTGTCAGCGCCCTTATATGTTTTCAGAGATTCCTTCAAAATTTCCAATTCCTATTTAATTTTGTTGTCTCTCTGTTTTAGCACACTGCTGATTTTCACTTCCCTCCTAAGACCAAATGAGTTTTCATACACAAAATGACCTCTGTTAAACTTAGAGTATTTATCTCACATCCCCTTATATTTTCAGGTTTCAAAGGCACTGGTTTTAATTACTTTCTCATTATTTCATTAGGATTTAATCCTTCAGACCTGGGATTTCAAAAGCAACACATGATTTGTGGTTTCTCCTGTTTTCAGTATTCATTTTGAAGAAGCTTAAAAGGGGTCTGATTTTAAAAAGTCATGGAGTTCAGGAACATCTTAAAGGCCATTTCAGATGATTCAAAAGTCAGCAACTATAGGGAGATGTTGCCTTCGTCAGAAGGCAAAACTGACAGGAGCTTCAATGTGAGTTTTCCTGGTGTAGAATTGCAAGGTGATACGTATTTCATTTGTATATATCTTGCTTAATGAGATATATCCTGGGTTTAGTTCTCTAGATTTCAAGCTCATTACTATGTTCTCTTTGCAAATTGCTAGTATGGGCTCTTTTTTTCTGTCTACTTCAAACTCCCAGATATGACTGCTTGCCTTTATCACAAAATTGAGCTGGGGGCCTCCTACCCAGTTATCCTTGAGCAATCAGCCAAACATCTGCCCCCAGAATGCCAGCAACTAAACCTAAGAAGATATTTTCTTAAGTGCTCTTCTAATGTTGGTGAACTGCAATAGCTGTCATTTAAATATGACAATCATCTTGACAACAATAACCTAGTCAAAAGGACAGAAATAGGATGCCATCTTTGTAAAATAATGTATTCCCTTCTCCCTGCCTCTTCCCATGTCCCGTAAACCAGGGATTCAATAGGTCAGTTGTGCAGGAAACTTTAAGTCTCTGTGGTCTTCCATTCTTAAATCCTGACCAGGGAGTTGTTAGAGCCCTCCCTCATCATTTCCATTGTCACAAGCTGTTTCCTGCATGGTTTGGGTCTTGGTTTGCTGCCATCCATTGGGCCAAAGGCCAGAGGGATTAGTAGAACTATCCTTCCTTCTGCAGAAATAGCTTGATGGTTGGTGCTTTGTCTCATTGACACTGAACTTCTGATGATGAACTCATTTCTGAGGTTCCATCAGATCCTCCAATTCGGAGAGGTTTATCTCATATGATCCCACCTGGCTCATTGTTTCCTAATACTGTTTAGCGTACCAACTAGAAACTCCCTTCAAAATCCTTTGGAGAGCAGAGTTTGGTCCTTTGCTAGTCTTAGGATCTGTGCCAGGATGTGTTACACGCCTTGTCTTCCAATGGATTGGTAACAAAATCACAACCTGACAGCCCAGATGCATTCCAGGAGTTATGAGAAAAATTGCAGAATGAAATCAATACTGCAAGAAAAAAAAAAAAAAAATCCCTTTATCAAAACAGTTATATTCCAGGGTTCATATTCTACAATGAAAAATAATTTAGTCTGGGTTCCTCTTTAGAAGATGTTGAATTGTTTAAGACGTAAATATGTCTTGACTACATTTTAAATCTTTTTCAAATCGATCTTTTGTCCTTTTCCTGTCTTGTCTTTGCTCCACAGCATTTCATCAAAGTTCTGCGACCATCAGCACCAGTCTGGGATATATGTATTTTATGTTGAAAATGGTGATACGGTCAAGACAAAAAAATTCACTCTGTATGTGAGAAGTAAGTGAGAAAACAATCCCTGTGAAGATTTGGCAAAGTATGGGGTTTTGCCACTGGTATAAATGGACCAAGTATGTTGCCTTTTCCTTGGTATCCCCCATTGCATTTACATAGATTCATTGTTAAAAACGGAGGAGCACAAGGTGAAAATGTGATTCTGTTCACACTGCACTGCACTACTGAAATCCAGGCGCTGGGTCAGAGAAGGATAACGGCTGCCTGTGGGTCACTTTTCTTGTGTTGGTCAGGGATGGAGAACAGAGGAAGGAGGAGGAAGTTATTATTTTTTTTTCTCTTCCCTTTAGTCTACCATAAACGGAGAGGACAAACTATGAGAAATTAGTCATATACTGAGAAAATTAATACTTATTAAGAAAACCGCAAAACCTCGGAGCTCTGTAAAATACAGTGACTGAATTCTAACTCTGCAGAGCTGGAATATGTGTGACTGCTGTAGAGACCACATGAGATACACAGTGAGAGGAAACACTTGTCCTCATTAGGTGTTAGTTTTCTATGGCATTTATGTAATTTTTTTTCCTAATGGCATTTGTAAGTTAATGCAGTCAGTCTGGAGACCCTTTGGTGTGTGGCACATATGTTAGGGGTGCAATGCCTCTTGCACCTCTGCCCACAGCTTGCACATACACACAAAGTCTTGCTTGGTGCTCTCGATTATCTCATCTCTGCCACGTGACTGCAGCATCTCACCCTTGCTCTAGGTTAGGGATCATTATTTATTATACATTATTTATACAGGGATGCTCTGTGCACATTTTGCATGAGCCAGACACCCAGAACTGGGGTGTCAGTGGAATCTTGGAGCTGACTCTTTGCTCCGAGTTAAAAAAGCAGAAGTCAAGACTTCTAATTTTGGCTCTGCCACTGTTTTGGTCTGGCTGTGCCTGTACAGAGAAGTGGTTGCTCCCTTTGCTTTGCCCACACTGCCCACACAGAACCGAGGCGTGGGGCTGGAGGAAGGAGGAGGACTGAGGGCTGCACCCAACTCTCACAGTGACATGCGGGTGGGTTATTCTGAAAACACAGAAGCAGACCTTGGCCTCAGCAGATGTAGCATTGTCACATAAACATAAAGGTTTTGGTCACGGAAGTGCTGACAGAAAATGTCTTGTGTTATCTTGTTGCAGGAAAGCCTGAAGTAACGATGAAGTTGTCGTTCAAGCAGATCTCCTGCATCGCTGACAGTTACCCTGCCTCATCCTGGGTTTGGAGGAATTGTCCTGAACTGAACTCATCCAAGTAAATCACTTTCCCTCTTTTTGATTCATTGCGAAGACCGTATCTGAGCTACCCTTCCTTAAATGAATACTGGCCTATAAGAAACTACCCTCAACCATTTGTACAAGGGGACATTGTGGCGCACTCCAGGGGAACTAGATCACCAAAACCAGGGAAAGTTTTCAGGTTTTTTATTGGCGTCAAATGAGGTCCATAAAAATCTGTATCTCAGGCTGCTTACACTGAAATAAACCCTACTGTGTTTGCATCAACAGTTAGGTAGCTACAAAGACCAATCTAAGTTGTTCTCTTGGCCCGTCAAACTTAGAGGACATTCAGGGAATTAATTGGTTAACAAGGGCTTGATTAATTGTTTAGCTTTGGTTAATACAGCTGTTACAGTGACATGTTACCAAAGCCAGTAAAGTCAGTGAGAGTGTTTCCAGTAATGTTAGTGAGAGTGTTTCCATTTCCTTTTATTTATTTAAGGCAATGAGTCAGGCCCTAAAATTTCAAGAGATGCTGAAACAGCTTTGAGCTGGTCTGTGTACTCTGTGGTTTTTATTTTAGATATGCCAAAAGACTAATAATCTCATGGTGCAGGAGAGTACTAGGTCAAATTATCTTTTGGAAGACTGTGGATAAAGCTCTAAACGTTTTAACTACATATAAAAAAAATTATCTAGACCATTTTCTCATCCATACCTCTGAAAAGCCTTCCTAACATCAATCCATTTGTGCAGAAATGGAGGAAGAAGGAGAACATCCAGCTAGTGAGTTCAAAATACTCCTTAAAACAGCTTTCTGGAAAAAAAAATGTTGTGACATTTCTTTTTTTTTTTTTTTTGAAACTTCCCTGTGTAGAAGCTAGTACTATGTGTACAGCTGAATAAATTTTATGTATTTACTCACCTCCTAATTTATTTATGTGGAGAGTAAACTAGGCAGCAAGTTGATGAATAACAGAAAAGCTAAAAGCCAAAATTATCTGTGTGGGCTTCCTTTGCCTCGAGTGTAACATTCCCTCTTTCCACCTATCAGTTCTTAAAGAAGTCATTAATTCTGACAGGGTGGATGCTCTCCATGTTGAGTGAGAGAAACTTTGTGGTCGAAATCACATGCCTTCAGGGAAAGGAGTTAAAACTTTTGCTGTGGGGTCATTTTGTATTTACTGTTTTAGTAGCGGCTCATTTGGAGCTGCTCAGTGCTTTGAGTGTTTGAGGTGAAGGTGAAACCAGTGGGAATAGATGTGGTAGTGGGGGGCTGTGTCAACTGTGAAATTGGTGGAGGTCCTGTAAGTCAAGGGGTGGATGTGCCCTACCAGGGCAGTGGTGGAGAGTAGGAGTGAGGCCAGTTCACCTCCTGCTGACCTTGCCATGCCCGTCACCAAAAAATGAGACTGGCAACTGCTCTGAAGCCTCACTCAGCAAGAAATGAAAAGAACCCACAAGCCCATCTATCCCTCCCTTCCTTCCAACACAGACTAAGACATGTCCCACCTTCTCACTTGGAAAATGCCACTTGGAGACAAAAATCAGAACTGGTCTACTTCCTTTTTCAGCTGTACAGAAGAAATCACTGAAGGGATTCACAGCTTCTTGCCAGAGAGGAGATCCCTGGGGTCGTGGATTTCAAGTAGTACTTTAGATATCCAGGAGACAACCACCACCTTCTCCATTGAGTGCTGTGCCAACAATTCTGCTGGTTCAGCCTGCGAAAGGAGTTTCATTAACCTGTCAGGTACCCAGAGCCAGTGCTTTGGCACATGTTTTCTCAATTAAAGCCAGTATGGTAGAACTTAGAGTAATTTTTATCTGGCTACGTGGCTGACTGTGCCATGGCACTGCAGGTAAAACACAAGTGCTGTGTGTATGCAGTGTGGGTGAATGGGAGACACGTCTCCTCTCTCGTCCCGAAGTGGGGGCTTTCCTCATTAAAATCAGCAGAAATTTCACATGAATAGGAGATGCAGGATGGAGCCATGGCAATGTTTGGGTCTGTTTTTTTATTTCCTTTTAGTAATCTCTACCTGAAACTTGGAGGCATCAATGTGAGAGAGAGCTGAAGCCTCTTTGGTAGCTGGTGGCAGGGTTTGGCTCTTGTTCCTCTCCTGGAAGTCACTGTGGTGCTGCCAGAAATGGCCATGGGAGCTCTCCTCACCCCATGGAGGTTAATGCATGCCTGAGCAAAGGCATGACTGAGCCAAGAGATCCACACTAGGGTCAGTCCCTGTCTTGGAAGCAGGAGCAAGTACTGGGAGAGAAGCATTCTTAAACTGCTTTGGGCAGGTGGCAGAAGTCTAAGCCCTGGTTTGGGAACCACTTATAGGAGACATGAGAGATTCTTTCCTTGTTGAACAAGAAAATCAGTATGATTATTCTTCCATGCACTTTACACTTGCAACATCCATCCCAGAGGGCAAAATATTTCAGTTACAGGGAACATGCTGGGGCACCTGCTAAGTGTTTTGAAGTATCCTTATATTTGGAGCACAGAGACGTCCTTTGTCGTGGATAAACAAGCTGTTTGGTGCTTTTGACCACAACTGGCAAGAGCTGTGACCACTGATAGAGTTGAGCATTTATGTTGAAATTACAATAGAAAGTAAGCATAATACTTATGCTCTTAAAAACTGCCACAATATGAGGTCAGTTAACACTTACCTACCCACCAGCACCTTATAATATGGCCTTGACCTGTTAAGAGGGTTCCTGACTGAGCAGTGCTCCGAGCAGGTTGTGTACAGTCCATCCACTCCGAGCAGGTTTCCTACAGTCCATCCGCTGATAACTCGTGCTTCGGTACCTAACATACATCACTTAGGAAGGCACAGGGTAAGAGGAGTGAGGCTGATAAGAAGAGGAATTGCTTATTCCTGTGTATGCTCACAAAGTCCAACCCACGGACCACACCAGCACCTCCATGCACTTAGATTTATTAAATGGTGTAGCATTTTTTTGAAATGAAAACTGATGTCAGAATTACCCCAGCACTTAACCCCTCCTGCCCAGATCCTTGCTTGCCCAAGGCTCCATCTCATTCCCCGTGCAGGCTCAGGTGTGAGAGGACTGCAAACTACAGAACTGACCCAGCCACCGCGGGTTCTCCTCACCCCTTCAGCTGTACGCACAAGCTCTGACTCAGTGGGTAGTAATATGTATCTCTTAAAGTTGCAGGAGCTGTTTCTTCCCCCCCGGACAATGCTGCATTCTATGTCTCTGTTGGAGTTTTCCTCCTGTTGATCGCTTTTTTGTTTGTGTTCATTTTTCGTAAATACAAAAAGGTAAAAGCAAACATAAATACCTGCCTCTTCTTCTTTTATTCCCACCAGGATGCTTCTTCTTTAAGACTTACTCCACTTTTTTTTCTTCCAAAGAAATATAGATATGAAAGCCAGTTACAAATGATACAGATGATAGG
Organism: Eurypyga helias; assembly: GCF_000690775.1. Taxonomy (NCBI): domain Eukaryota; kingdom Metazoa; phylum Chordata; class Aves; order Eurypygiformes; family Eurypygidae; genus Eurypyga; species Eurypyga helias. The sequence continues at coordinate 9,526 of NW_010262306.1, forward strand.
CCCATCGGAAAATGAGTACAGCTACATCGACTTCAGGGAATTCGAGTATGATCTCAAATGGGAGTTTCCCAGGGAAAATCTGGAATTTGGTGAGCAGTCCACAAGGCAAATCACACTCCTGGAGTAGTAGCCTGTGCTGTACCAGCTGCAAATAATATTGGCATACTCTGTCTCGTAGGACAGTTCCTCGGTTCTGGGGCTTTTGGGAAAGTGGTAAATGCAACAGCTTATGGAATTAAGAACGCAGGAGATTCAGTCCAGGTCGCAGTCAAAATGCTAAAAGGTACGATAAACTCTGGGTGCCTTTCGCAAGCAGTGTGGTATTCTGGAGGCTCCAAAGCAGAAGCAGTGTTGGAAGAAATCCTTCTATATACAGACTTATAGCTGCTACACCTCACAAATACTTGGTTTCAAAATGCTTTCCAAATGCTTTCCAAATCCTGTCTCAGTTTGGAAAGGTGTTGAAGTGCCTTCTTCCTGCAGCGTGTTGCATTTTCTCCTACGCACCATAGGTCTGCGTTGTGTGAGGAAGGATGGAGCTGCTCTGCTCTGAAGAAGAGGAATGCAAATTCATAGTGCAGATTAGCCTGCTGGTCACACTGGTGGCTCTATGGACTTTGGAATAAAGTCTCTTTTGCTTGTAGTGCTGTCCAGCTGTTGCACTCCATCTCCTGCATCTGAGCTGGCTTGTTTGCAAAACTTCCAGCGCATCTTCCCGTAATCTTTTCTTCTTGATGACACAAAGCAATTTATTTCCATCCCTCCTTATGGGTCAGGCTTCTTAAATCTCTAATCCTCCTCGCTGGTTTGCTCTGGCCTCTCTGCAAACTGACTGGACCCCTCGTAAAAGCAGCGTACAGAAGCCAGCCTGTGTGCCAGCAAGCAGAGGAGGGCTGCCTCGCTGGGTCCCAAGTACCACAACCCTGTTGATACCTAACAGGATGAGCTTCCTGTTGGCAGCAGCACCAGCACCCTGCTCACCTCTGTGCCCACACAGTCCCCTCCTGACAGCTCTGCTGTCCAGCTCTTCAACCCCTATTTACACATGTGCATCAGCTTTAGGCTTCCTCGCTCCACTCCTTTGCGGTTGTCTTTATGGAAGTTCATCTTGCTCATTTTGGTTCATGTACTCAGTTCACTGAGACCATGGGGACCAAACACTTGCTGAAAAGCAAGCCTAAAGCTATTACTGAAACGCGGGGCAGCCTCAGCTGTTGGATTGCAACTGGTTGTGTGCCATGCGGCTGTTAAGACATTTTTTTCTCTTCGCATTTCTCTCCAACAGAGTTGACTGACATTTTTTCTGTGCTTGTGAACACATTAATACACTGCTGTCATTCCTTGCCAGCCCAAGAATGATAAATATTAACATTTAATGGCTGCTTTCCTAAGCGTTCAAATGAGCCGCACAGATTTATTTTCCACTTTTGGCTAAATCTTTTTATACTTTACAATAATTTTTTAGAATGTTCCCAAATGTACCATCAGTCCAATTAATCTGAAATGAAGTTTTGCATGTGACAAAGCATCACAGCCACTTACATTTTTATTTCTTTGCTGGAGATTTCCAAATCTGTGTTATTACTTTTACAGAAAAACCTGATGCTTCAGAAAAAGATGCTCTAATGTCTGAGCTGAAAATGATGACGCACATTGGAAGCCATGAAAATATTGTGAACCTTCTAGGAGCTTGTACTGTGTCAGGTAACTTGCAATTGTGGAGAGGTACAAATTAAAACCTCCAGCCCAAGGAGGACTCCTGAACTCCTGAAGTATCAAAAACTCATCTTTGAAAGCAGCTTTAAAAATATCCAATCCACCTATTCCTCAGGCTGCTGGTTCCCTCTTCACCCCTGAATCCTGTCTTCGCCCAGCCAATTTCGCTGTTTTGTGCTGGCCAAAAATAAGATGAATGAAGGCAAAGTTAAGGCCATACCTGTGTACTGAAATGGGTCCTTTCTAATTGTCGTTGCCTGAAATGATACAACAGCCCTTTTATAGAAGAGGTTTTCCTGTTACAGCGGTGATGGCACTGATACAGGCCAGTTTATTAAGTGAAAAGGAAAAACCTACCTGATTTAAAATACTTTTGTATCCACATGATTCTGTTCACATAAAAAGTAATTTTTTTTTTTTTTTAGATCATACTGCTCACCAAATGGTGCAGTTATAGCAAGAAATGGAAAAATTACCTGAGGCTAAACAGGAAAGGAAATAAATGGGAAAAGAGCATGGGGAGGGGGAAAGAAAGAAGAGAGGAGACCTGCATAATGAAAAGAGTGACAAAAAGAGGGAAAGAACTAAGCAAAGATAGTCTAAGATGAAAGTAGCAAGGTATTATCACTAATTAATTATTGTGTGACTTGCGATATTGTTGAGGAAACGTACATGGATATTCCTGTCCCAAGAACTCCCTCTCTGGCCAGTCCAGCAGTGAACAGGAGAGAGATTAAAGAACAGATCACCTTGGGGGAAAGGACAGGGGTTTTACCTGGTGCTTGCTCATATCATGAAGCGTAACACCTGCCACTGAAAAACTTGACAGACTGTCTGCCAAGGATATTTATTAAGTCAGAAAGACCAAAGATAACAGTTAACTCTTGTTTTTCCAGTTTGCATCAACAACAATAGTGTTGTGCAAAGATATTTGAGGTCTAAGAGGAAAGCAGTAAATCATTGTTAGTGGCATTAGCTGATTTGAAACTATAGAGGCTGCCACTGTCTTGTGGAAAGTTCGGCAAGATGCGATGGTGTAGGCAAGAGAGCTGCAGGGAAGACCTGCTTAGTTTGGCTGGGTAGGTCAGGGACACTTCCAGCCTTACCCAGGTGCCATGTTCAGAAGATCATGGCTCTCATGAGTGTCACATCCATGCTCCAGAGACTCTACGGGCTCTTTCCAGTGTGCCCTGCCTTGCTTGACAGGGGCCTTCTGGCAGAAACATCCACAAACCCATATTCAATCTTTCTGAGCCAGGAGTGGTGATGCCCGCATAAGACTTTGCGGGGGTGATGTGTGACCACTCTGAGCTCTCCCTGGGCCGTTCGCTCTGCTTCTGACAACTTTTCTTGGAGAATGCCGGGTCAGGAATCAAAGATATTTTTCCTTTCTTGAGAAAACAGCCTGACCAGTGCTCTGCTCAGACACATCCTCTTGCAAGGTCTTTCCCTCCTGTAATTCCTCTCAGCAAGCACACTTGGGTTTCAGTTGGCCTTCATGGAAAAAAAAAGATATTTCTAGAGCATGAAGTGTGTAGGTCAAAGGATACCAATTCACACCATCAAGATAATTAGCAGGGGTCATCTTCTGCTTGAACCATGTGTGGTTTAGGCAATATGTTGCTTCTTTATAGCCTGTGCTGTCCTTCTCAGTGCCATTGGTATGGGTAAGGATGTTTGTGCCTTCATAGGGATTTGCAATCCACCTTGGGAGATGCACCACAGGGAAAAATCAGCTACACAGACTTTCCAAGGGGACATTACAGTCAGATATTACAGTCAGTAAACATTACCTGCCCATCAGTACAGGTTATCTACCCGGGAAGATGCTTGAGATGTTTAATACAGAATATTCCTGGGAGAAGATGAGGCATCATTAGGGCTTTAATGGGGAAAGTGCTATAGATAGCAAGAGGCATTTACATTTCCATCTATTTCAGGACCAATCTACTTGATATTTGAATACTGTTGCTATGGTGACCTTCTGAACTACTTAAGGAGCAAGAGAGAAAAGTTTCACTGGACACTAACAGATATTTTTAAACAGCACAACTTCAGCTTTTATCACAATATCCATTTGGACCAAAATTCCAGGTAAAGCATTCAACAACAATTTAGTACTTTCTAAAGCTACTGTCTCTTCTTTAAGCTGCATTCTCAGCTGCACTGTAAACTGGTGGAACTATTGAATTCTTGAGAATGTGCCTTCAGATACTTCAATAAGCACGGCCTTGGGAGGAATTGCGATTTGATCTTCCATACTATGTTCTTTGCATCGGACTGCAAAAGACAAGCAATTTCTTGTTTCTCTTTCCAGTTTTGATACTTATGTCCATTCCCAGATATTTAATAGTAATAACTAATCATTCTTTTTCACTGCAAAACAGTTTATGTGATCCACTGTGTGTCATCTTTGAAAAATGTGTCCACTCCAGGAAGGGAACTCACCTGAAGTACGGTGTGAATACGACTCTCTGCAGAGAGCATGAATTTGAAAACACACAAAGAAGTCAAAACTTGAATGTGACACCTGGATCAAATGGGATTGTGCTGTGTGCTGAGGAAGGTAACAGAGTAATTGCTTTTATTGCTAGTAATTCTGTTATTATTGTATTTATTATATTATTGATCTAACTAGACTAGATTCAGTGACACAGGAGACCCCTTTCTATCATACGTCTCCCTTCCTTCCTGGCAGAAATTTTGCTGGAGAAGGATTCAACAACAATTAAGACCAGAGGCTTATGTTTCTTCTCATGCTATACATAATATTTACATATGAAAACACTCTTTATTTTGTATCTGAGCAAAGGATGCAAAGGATGGATGCCCTTTGTGATGTTCTTGGTAGGAACACGTGAAAATCCTTATAACGTTCAGTAGAATTAATCAGAGAATGAGGAAGCCCATAGAAAACTCATATTCCTGGTTATTTTTCACAGATAAAGTTAATCATGCAAGCAGACAGATGGATGAAGAAGAGGATTTTAATGTGCTCACTTTTGAAGACCTTCTTTGCTTCTCTTATCAAGTTGCCAAAGGAATGGAGTTTCTTGAGTCCAAATCGGTATGGTGAAGGGTAGCAAACCGTTTAGGTAGAAAAGACGGTAAAAATAGGTCAGGCTGTGAAAGGCAATCTGAAGAACAGAGCCCCACAGCGGCAGGCTTGAACTATACCTCCTTTCCCGGCTTTACAGCAAAGACTGCATCGCAGTTTTAGGCAGGACCCTGAGTAAGAAGTAGCTGAACACTTCTGCCTGCTCTGGCTCTCACCCCTTGTTATGAGCAATGAGGGACTGTCCAGCTGGCTTATTCTCCAAACTGGTTAAGTGGAAGGAGGCACCAATTCAGAGAGCTCTGAGTGAGAAGGGATTTATCTCCCGATACCAAATGCTGCAGGGTGTTAACCCTTCCTTTCCTTCTCAGTGCATTCACAGAGACCTCGCTGCCCGGAATATACTAGTGACCCATGGAAAAGTGGTGAAAATATGTGACTTTGGCCTTGCCAGAGACATAGTAAACGACTCCAACTACATTGTCAGGGGCAATGTAAGTTCCCGAATGCTCTCTATTTTTCATACCATTGTAAGAATGACAAGGAACCAAGAAAACAAAGTTTTGCATTTTCACATTCCTTGTTAGCTTTATAGATATAGAATCATAGAATCTTTTAGGTTGGAAAAGACCTTTAAGATCATCAAGACCAACCATTAATCTAACCATGGTCCACAACTAATCTAACCAAGTCCACCACTAAACCATGTTCCTAAGCACCTCATCTACAGGTCTTTTAAACACCTCCAGGGATGGTGACTCAACCACTTCCTGACAACCCTTTCAGTGAAAAAATTTTTCCTAATGTCCAGTCTGAACCTACCCTGGTGCAACTTGAGGACGTTTCCTCTTGTCCTATCCCTTGTCACCTGGGAGAAGAGACCAACCTCCACGTCTCTGCAACCTCCTTTCAGGTAGTTGTAGAGAGCGATAAGGTGTCCCCTGAGCATCCTCCAGGATAAACAACCTCAGTTCCCTCAACCTCTCCTATTTGTACAGACAGCACAGAAATCTCCTTTCTTCCTGCCCTTATAATTAACTAAATCAAGCTAGTGATAGCACTGTAAAAGAGATGATACCTATGTCCTTTCTAAAGCACACTGAAATCCATTGATGGAAGTGCTGAGAACTGTTTACTGTTATGGACAATAATAGTAGGGGGGGGATAGCGTATGTATGAGGTACACCAGGTCCTCCGGCTATATCAAGAGATACAGGGTCATCATCTCCACCTGAGCTACTCAGTCTGGAAGTCAGAGGAAGGAAGAAGGCTCTTCCAAGGCTGAGCTCACCTCCTCCTTAAATAGTCATCTAAAATGGATGAGATAATTGGCTCCTTAGAAGTGTCTGTTCCTCTCTGTAAGGAAAATTTAAGGGGCTACTAAGAGAGGCCCAGCTTTTGACACAGCAAACATGAATTGATCCTACTCAAGCAGTGAGAACTACAGTGAGTTATCTAGAAAGCCTGTGTCACAGCATGACTTGGTCTCCTTCCCCCCACCTGTACAGGCTCGTTTACCAGTTAAATGGATGGCTCCTGAAAGCCTGTTTGAGAGGACGTACACAATGAAGAGTGATGTCTGGTCTTATGGAATTCTACTGTGGGAAATATTCTCTTTGGGTATGTTCTTTAAGGCAACAAAAATCCACTGCTTGGTTTCGGCAGCTTCTGAATTAACACGTCTTCTCTAATATTTTCCACAGGTGTAAATCCCTACCCTGGTATTCAGGTTGATACAAATTTCTACAAATTAATACGTGGTGGATTTAAAATGGACCAGCCGTATTATGCTACAAAAGACGTGTAAGTATATTTTCTGAGTGATGCACAGCGTGGGAATTTCTATGAACTAGGTCACTGTTTGTATGAACTTTTGGTTATTGTACACTGTACCTTGCTCAAAAAAAAAAGCTGCAAAAGGTGAGATCTTCCTCTAACTCTGAAAAAGGCTACTTGATCATATAGGTCTTCTCCGAAAGCAGAAACTATCAACATGAAAGGTTATGTGTGTTTGAAAGAACTAGTTTATTATCTTTATTTAGTTGTGCCTTCCTTTCCCATGGAACTTCTTTTTCTCAGATCACAGGCTATCCTTTTTCTTTTCTCTTTCTGCAAAAGCAATGTTTCACCATATTAATTTTGGATATTAACTAAACCTTTGGTGATATTTTTTCCTAAATTTTTTCTTTTATTTCTATTTTTCTTTTCTTTCTTTTTTTTTTTTTTTTAAGCTTTTAGAATGTGTGATTCGGTTCCAGGAGGCTAGGGATCCTCTTAGAGAAAAGCCTTGCTAAGGAAAAGTTGGTGGGAGCTATTCCTGTGCTCTCAGCACATGATTTTCAGCCTGTGCCTCTGTGCCTGAATGGGCTCTGCCTAGAGGTGGATCCTAGGTGACAAGATAAGAGAAGGTGATGGAGAACTACAAGACCTGGAGCATGGAGGAAAGGGAAGGACTTTGGGTTGTCTGAGCTCTTCTGGCAGATGTTTCATAGATGGTTCAGGGATTCAGTGCCTTGCTATGACATTATACTGTTCTCATCTTCATGTAAAGATGGTAATGGCAGTAAAGGTGCAGGTGAATCTGCCAGATTGACCCATGAAAGATTGCGGAGGGACTTATAAATATCAGGGAACCTACTGACCTGGTACGTTTGCAAGGGACTTCAGCAGATAGGCACTGCACTGGTCCCTGATGAAGCTGCAAAATCTCCAAGGTGGCGTTTGAACTTCAGACAGGTTTTTGTGATGTCAAATATGTAAAAAGACTCGCTGTGAAAATTTCCCTTGAGACTACAGGTTCCACAAGGAGCAGGTTCAGCCCCAAAGACAGACAGCAATTGTCTTCCTACCGCTTTCTGTAACAAGGTTAGCATGCCAGTCTGTGGCAGACAGGGTGAAATCCTGGCTCCAGTCCTATGAGGAAGATTTTGCTAAGGACTCTGGTAAAGCCATGTTCTTCTTGTCACCCTTTGTCCTTATCTTTCTGTATCTTTTCCTGTGATGCAACATGCTCAAAGGTGGCCTCATTGTATAAAATCATTCTAGTGCCCCATGATTCCCATCCAAATTCTGCACTTCCAGGTAGTCCTTTACAGAGATTCCAACAGCTAGTATGTCTTCTATGTCACCTCTTTGCTCCTGCAGCTATCGCGTGATGCAGTCCTGTTGGGCCCTTGACTCCAGAAAAAGACCCTCTTTTTCTTGGCTGGTTTCCTCTCTTGCCTGTCAGCTGGCTGAGGCAGAAGGAGCAGTAAGTAAACACAGAAGGAAGAAAAATATTTGTTGTTGGTTGGGTTGGTGGTTTTTTTGTAGCCTCATATGAACTGAGAAATAGTCTTTTGGTTTCTATTCAAATGTGCCATTGTGTTATGGAGCCACTCCCCAGGGATCGATGCAAGAGTTGGGGAAGTGTTTTCTGCCATCAGAAGCAATCCTGACCTCCCTGATGAGGATTTGTTTCCTCCCACTGCCTGCACCGGGACAGGATGAAATCTCTCAGCCTGTGTTATGGAAATGTGCTATGGGAATGTGCAGGAACCAGTGCAGTGGGCTTTGGTGGTGCTGATAGCTGCCATGGGAGGGGAGATGAGTCCAGGCCACCTTCCAGGCATCTCATGAGGGGCCACCCTAGGTATGGGCTTCCGTGTCCCCACAGATGTAGCGCCATATGTCACTCCTAAAGGTAAAAAAACCAAAAAAACCCAGGATCTGAGGAAGTCATATTCCATCCTTACCAGGCTGTGACCTCTTCCTCAGGGAGGATAAGCAGCTCCTTTCAAAACTACTGATTCCCATTTGGGTAGCCACTCTGGGCTAGACACTATTTCCCAGCGCAGTGTCCTTGTGAATCTTTGGGGATGTGGGGAAGGTATGAATGACTCTTTCCTTTGCAGCCTTGAGCCTCCCTGCAGGCTGTTGGCCTGGCAGAAGCTGCCAAGTGTAGGGGCAAACTGATGAGCAACTTCCAACCACTATAGCTAGAAAAAAAACATTCTTTACAGTCCTGTGCCCTTCCTCAAGCCAGCTCTTTTTTTGCTAGATAACATCCATCTCACTTAGGCAGTTGTCTGGACTCCCTTTGGACTCAGTGGGAAGTAACAGGCAGATCTGAGTGGCAGATCAAGAGGACGTGGGTTGTACTTTACAAGTGCCTGCTTCACAGGGAGAAACGCAGTTCTCCAGGTACAGTCAGTAATAACAGAAGATATCTTTTATTTCCCCATCCCAATTCTAGGTTTACCAAAATATGAAGAAAAATGTTTCTACACACAGTTCCAGCATCAAAACTAAAGCACATGTAAGCAGGGATGAGGAATCTCTGTTATCCCCAGCTGTGCTCCATCATGAAGACTCCCAGGTTGAAAAATAATCTGGGTTCTTGATTTCATCTCAGTAATTTCATAAACTCTGTAGAGCATAAATATTTCATATCACCACTAAGAAAAGAAAATGTTACCGACTGCTGCTGTATTCACATTTCTTACGGGCCAGTCCATATTTATGTTATGAGGAGAAGACACTCTTCATGTAGTTGAATTCAGCAAACATGTCTATCTCAAGATAAAAGCAATGGTCTTTTTGCTGTCTCTCTACAACTGGATATCTCTTTCGCTGTTTTTATGTAAACAGTGTATACTCAATGCATTGAATTCAGACTGTTCTTGCCATATTGCAAGCCCACGCAAGAAAATCCACAGGTTGTTAGTTACTGTTTACAAGCACGGACTATGCATCTAAAGAGAACTGGTGTGATTTCCAGAAGTGCTACTCACATCTTCCTCTCCAGATGTCAGCGAGTGGTGGAAAATCAGCCTTGTTTCGTAAGAAGCTATAAATCTAAGTGTGTGCAATTGCCTTATCCTGAACATCTCAATTACCGTGAAGTTCCCGATGGGTGTCCAGTTCAGGTGAGTTCATTTCATCAAGCTTTAGGCACTCAGGTGATCTCTAGTCATCCAGGCTACATTCTGCACCTGCTGATGAGAGCTAGGCACTTACAGTGAGTCATTCCTTTCCACCTAAAATAAGCATCTAAAACAAACAAGAGCAGTGATATATAGAGATGACCTTCTGCCTCCCTGGTCTAGAATATCCAGGTGGCAGTCTCCAACTGGATGTTTCACTTCTACTATGTTATAGCTAATTCCACTCTTCAGGCTTTGTGTGTTTTAATATCAAATAAAAATGTTTGATTTTAAAGAAAATATCTTCTGTAGCAACTTAAGAGTGTAATACCATCACTCACAATTCCCAGAAGTCAGCCTGGGTGTATGAACCCTGCTGGAATAAAATGAGAGTGCATCTCTAACTTTCTCCCTGACTCCCAGGATGATAACCAGACACTTGATTTTTTTTTAATATAGCTAAAAAAACACATTATTTTTATTATGAGATTGGGGGATTTGTAAAGCGGCTTTCATAATGACTAATGGGATACATGTGTCTACATCCCAGTGAATTGAGATGAGAATGTACTGGTTAATGGTTTTCTTCTGGTTTACGTTTCACAAGATGCTAACTGCAGTTAGGATTTCCAGTGGGAAGTGTTATAAATTAATGACAGTTTGGCTAGAATATGCTATCACATAGATCGGGCTGCTCTTTACTAACATTACCTGGAAATAATTAATGTTGCAATGCAGCCATTAGTATTTGTATACTTTTGTTAATATGGTTGAATTAACAAGGAATCATTGGTTTTTTTAATCAGATATAAACTGCTGAAGAATAATTTAGAAATATAAAGGTAGAAATGAAACTTTAACATTGCGTTTTCTGGGAAATATATAAGACAATTTCAAAGTGTTCAGCAACAAGATGTCACCGTTCAGCACCATTAACGCACAGCCTGCACCGTCCTGAAAGAGAGAGTTGTCTTGCACAGACAGGAGCCTTGGGAGCTACGGGAGCTTAATGCTGAACCAGTTGCATCCAAGCCTAGCTGGCCCTGAAAGTTAAGCAGATGTGAACTTGGCTCGTGGAGGAGCAGATGGGAATCCCATGTGGTTTGAAACATGGCAGGGAGTTGTGTCAAAAGATTCTCCACAAGATTAAAAAAGGAGTGGACAGAGATCATCTGGCCCCGTCGTCACTACTGAGCTGAGACTCGGGGATATAAAGGGAAGCAGAGAACCTGGGAGCTAACACAAACTCCTTGTGATGGTGATGCACACGTGAAGAGCAGCTCAGGTAACACTGCATCCTGTGAGAAGTACAGTGAGGAGAAACACCCTCCTGTCAGGGCTGGACATGAGGAGGGTTGTATCTGCTTCTCCACAGAGCAGAGAGAGATGCAACAAAGCTACAGGAGATATTCAGTGAAAAATAGTACCTTTTAGGGGCGCATTTCCTTTCCAAGGTGCTTCCAACACAACTTAGCCTAAGTGCTGGTCCATTCCTGAGGTTTGTGCAGAGCTACAACCAGTGCTGTTTCAGGAGCAGTTTCATGATTCTTGAAGAAAAATGCCCACCTTTCTCTTCTTAGGATCCAGACCCCTAATCTGCTCCTCCAGGAGCAGGTTCTCTGGAGAAAGTGCTAAACTCCCCCTGTAGTGAGTGGGGAGAGCTGAGCTGGTTTGAAGGCCTCCAGCAGAGATGCCGTTACTGTAAGTTAGTGCATCTAAGCTGGGCAGAGACTGGCAAAGATTCGGTAAGCGCTAAGCCGGGAAGAATCATAGAATCATAGAATGGTTTGGGTTGGAAGGGACCTTAAAGCCCATCTAGTTCCAACCCCCCTGCCATGGGCAGGGACACCTTCCACTAGACCAGGTTGCTCAAAGCCACATCCAGCCTGGCCTTGAACACTTCCAGGGATGGGGCATCCACAGCTTCTCTGGGCAACCTGTTCCAGTGCCTCAGCACCCTCTCTGGGAAGAATTTCTTTCTGATATCTAATCTAAAAGATAAGAAGAGGAACAGAAGGGGCTGAGGTCTGTTAAAAGCCTTGAACGGCACCGCACCCTCCTTGTTAGGGATAGCGGAAAGGAGTATTTGGCAAAGCCGAACTTCAGGACAAGGCGCCTTGAGGAATCGGCCCTCATTTTCTCACCCTTTTCCCTGCCAAAGGGCACGGCGGAGCCCGCCGCGCGCTCCGAGGAGCATCCCCGCCGCGGGATGGCCGCG
>NW_010262307.1:0-18659 GCF_000690775.1 Eurypyga helias
GACAAGGGGTAATGGGTTTAAACAACGAGGGAGATTTTCCCTTCCAGCCTTAACCATTCTGTGATTTTATGATTCTATGATTTTTCTCACCTGGGATGTTTTGCCCAGGGAAACCTTTGACTCGGGTGAGGTGATTTTACCTGACAGTAGAGAAGGAACCAAAGTATCAGTAGGCTGCTCTGCCTTTTTCCTGTTCCTCACCGTTCCTTCTTGGTAAGCAGAAGACAGATGTGTTTTTTCATAGGTCTCTGTAATTCATGCAGTAGTAAAATATGCTGAAATGTTAAGAATCATGTTTTTTTCCCAAACCTGTCAGAGCCACATATGAGTGGAAGGAACCACGCTAGAGCACAACGTAGATTAACTAAAATAACACACCAGAACTTGCATAATATTTTGCAGTGTGTTTGTTCTAATTTAAATGAAGTATCTAGAGGTAACCTGAGTTAATTTTACAAAGAAACGTTCGTTTTCAGCAGGCTGCTGAATAATCAGAAACTGTGAATAATAAATGCTAATATTGCTGTGCTTTATAATTTTCTTTTCATAATGTTCCATGCAGTTGGAAGACACGTTGTGGGAAGGTCTAACAGATACGCATGTTAAAACACCAATGGCAGTTACAGCTGAAAATCTGGCTGCAAAATACAACATCACACGAGAGGACTGTGACCGATACGCATTCAAAACACAACAAAGATGCAAAGCTGGTTCGTAAATTTAGGAATGAAAGTCTTTATGTGATACCGGTTTCAAATCTAGTCAGTTTTTAGCGCTGATTCAAAGTATTTTTAGGTTTCGTGTCGCTCGTGCGTCGAGGTGTGATGCCCTGCCCTTGTCTTGCCTGCGGCAGAGCAGCGTTGTCCCAGGCGTGACTGACTCCTTTCTTTCTGCTTCACTGCAGAGCAGTCCTCTCCCGCAGCGACCCACATCCTTCTTGCATGCCAGCATGTCTTTTAATTGATCTAAATCCTTTTTCTTTCTTCTGGAAATCATATGCTACCCTACAATCCTTGAACAGTTCGAGCTTACGGAACCTGGAGAGGGGATACCTGTTCAGGACCTGTGTTTATTCTCTGGGGGCTTTACATGGCCAAAGTCATAATTCAGGGATATTGGATTACTGTGAAATTTTCTCAGTCGTGTGTTACCTTCCCTGCTGATCTTGTTAGCTGTCTCCTGCTGTTCCTGGAGCCTTTGCTAGAAACTGTGCCCCTGACGAGGCTTGTGCTGCTTTCTTGTCTTCTAGCATTTTGCCGTGCTGTTTGTATGTCTGCTTGTTACAACCAGATTCCACTGTAAAGAGAGAGTCCTGCGGCTAATCAGGAAAGAAAAAGATTTTGTAAAATTTATTGAGAAGTTCAGAGGTAGTAAAACCCATCAGATACGGCAGTCTCCCTGTCTTAGTTTTAAATCCCTTAGAGTTGCATTTGTGGGACAATTTGAAGTGGCTGGGAATCTTGGTACGGTTGTAAGAGATGGAAGTTGTTTCAGCTTTAAATCTGTGTGCTCACATCAACACTGTGGACACAAAAGGTAGCGTTTAGTTGCCTGAATGTTGGTGTCTGATGTCATCTTAGGTGATGTGGCCGGATGCTCTTATGGGCATCTGAGATGCCTACAATGTCTTGAATTGTCTCAGGTTGTTTAGGCAGCTGAATCCCGTTCTGAGATCGTGACTTGACTGTGAGATCCAGTGGAGGAGCAGCTTGGTCAGGATTTTAATTGATGTACAGTAGCGTATGCTGGTTATCAACAGAGAAAACGAGGGTCAGGATTTTTATCCACGTTCCTCTTTGAGTGAGACTTCTAGCTTCTTGTCCCTCTGATCAGTGACAGAGCTGTAAAATAAACCAACAGTACGGGGGGATGTGTACTAAAAATATGTCTAGTGGTCAATAAAAACCAACCAAACAAGAAAGTTCAGTTATTTAAAGCTGAAATAACACTTTAATATTTGAAACTTAGGATAAGTTTGAGAATGTATTTGTAGAGTTTTAGCCAAGTTTCTAAAACAAAAAACAAACAAACAAACAAAAAAAAAAAGCCCCACCCCAAAACCACCCCAAACAGTAAGCACCAAACAGCCTATTTAAACAAAATTAAGCATAGACAGCACTGTCCCTGAACTCTTGGTTGAAATAGAGCAAAAGTTGTGTGCACAGGAAAACAAGATTATTGGTCATGCTGCGCAATCATCTTCATATTTTTATCAGTCCTTTTATTTTCCTTTTTGTGGTTGCAGCTCAAGATGCTGGTTACTTTAATGCTGAGATGGCACCAATTGAAGTGAAAACAAAAAAGGGGAAAGAAAATATGCAAAAGGACGAGCACCCAAAACCCCAGACTACTCTGGAGCAATTGGCAAAACTCCCGTCTCTCTTCAAGAAGGATGGAACAGTGACTGCTGGGAATGCTTCAGTGAGTACGTCAAAGCCTTGGGTTGTGAAAGTGTCACCCCTGAGGTTCTCCAAATTTATAGTCACTGTATTTATGTCTCACTCAGCCACTTCTGGCTGTCAGCGATGTCTTCTGATGAAAAATTATTTCTAATTTTGCGACTGAATGCCCCTGGTTGGCTGTTCCAGCACAAGATGGCGGGGGATCTTCAGTCTGCTCCTACGTCCTAAAATGTGGTTCTGTGTATCGTCACTGGTTTTTTTAGTGAGCCACTGACACTTCCTCATCATCCTCAAATTATGCAGCTGATACCTGCAGCGGCTATGTAGAATTAGCCATTCTACTGTCTTTTGAGGGCAACGATTACTGAACATTTGCTTTACAAATCAGGCATTATATCAGTGGGCATGCTGCTGCTGCTCATCTTTGTGCCACAATTAGTATCCCCTGTAGTTCAAACAACACTTGGGTCTTATCCAGAGTAGACTGGGTGCTTAGCAGCATGTCATTACAGACTGTTCCACTTACAGTCATTATCTTAATCGATTAATGTTCTTTGGGTCAGGAGAGCCACTGTGATCATATAATCTGAATTCCTGCCTAAAAATAGGTCATAGCCACAGTAAGTAGGGGTGTCTGTGAAGTGTCTTTCATTATTAATAGTACATATGTTACCCAATATTAACAGTGTCCTTGCAACCCAACAGAATGTTGTTTCCAGTGTAAGGGAGACTTCGAGTGGCAAAAATGTATTTTACTTTTCTAAAACATTGAAATTAATGAAATACCTATATTTAACTTTTCTTCCACAGGCCACAGGATAGTGGAAGATAGTGGTTTGCTGTTTTGAATAAACACTTATACGATTGTTACATGTTAATAATGATGTCTTGGATTCAAGCTTTCTCTGAGACGCATATTTAATTTAAAGTGTGGGGTGTTTTTGTTTGTATTTTTTTCACTAAGAATGCTTTTCTCTCTTACTGCAAGGGGGTGTGCGATGGAGCTGGTGCAGTCATCATTGCCAGTGAATCAGCCCTTAAAAAGCACAGTCTTACTCCTCTGGCCAGGGTAGTAGCCTATCACTCAGCTGGCTGTGACCCCTCCATAATGGGCATTGGTAAGTTGCAATAAAGCACGTGATTTTATAGCATCAAGCAGCATTAAAATATTCTCATGTTGGGCATTCTGAAGGAAAGAAAGGGAAGCTGCAGTGTGCCAGGTCTGGTAGCTCCAAAGACATTTGTGTGGCTTCCTCCAGAGAGACTTTTTCATTGCACTGCGTCAGTACACCCCTCTTGTGCCGAGGGACTGACTCCTCAGTGTGGCTATAAGAGAATCTGCGGTGCCTGACCCGTAGCATCAGCACTGAGCTGTAGTCCCCCAGGCACCCTTTCTTCTCCCCCTTTTTTACTCTTTGTGTTAGTAACTGTAGAAAATAGGCACTTTTTTTTTTTTCTTAGTTTTCTCCTGAAATTCACTTTGGTTTCCTGTCAGCTTTAAATTCCATAAATGTGTGACTATGAGTTGTCTTCCTCACTTCCTGCTGGAAGAGTATTGGCTCTGTGTACCCCTTTCAGCCATTTCTCTGTTGCTCAAGCAAAGATTGGCTTCCAGGGTACACATCTGTTCAGGTCTTACTTTGGCAAACCAACTACTCCTCTGTTTTTTTGTTAGACCTGTATTTTATGCTTCCTAATCAAGTAGCTCTTAATGCAAACAAACCGTCAAAGCCAGTCCAGACACCCCAGGATTTTTCCCTTCTGTTTAGTTTGTAGACAGCATTGTATCCCAGCATCGCTTTTCCTTTCTGCCATTCTGTTCAGAGAGGTCATTGTTGACTGGTTTCATGTGTCAGTAGAAATGCAAATGAAGCATTGTCAGATTTGTTTTCTTGATCAGACTATCTGACTAACACAACCTTCAAAGCAAATGTAGAGGGAGGGTTTCTTTCGCTAGACTTCATGCTGTCATTGTGCTTTCTAAACTGGTCCATTCTTTCTAGGTCAGGCAACTCTTTTAGCTTGTTTAAAAACTTCATAAATCATATGGAGAAACAGTTAGTATCCTAACTCTTTAACACCACAGCTTGTCCCCAGCAACTCAAAAAGACCAGATGAGATTCATTGACATGACAGCAACAGATCTGAGAACAGGAGCTCAGACTGAGCAACTGCCCTTTCACATACTGATAATGATAGGGTGTCCTGCCTCACAGTGTCTAGTGAGAGAATTCATTACTTAAAAAAAGAGAGAGGGGGAAAAAGTCTACTTGGCTGTCATTAATGGTCTTTGTGTTGTCCACATGAGAACCTCCCGTTACTCTGAGGCGTAATGGGCATACTAAAATCCATCCTTAATGAGATGCATTTAGCGTCCAGTATTAAGCCACTGACGCTTTTCATAAGCCACTGAGCTCGGAACTGAGCCTTTTCTTCTTTTAATTTTTCTGTCTCTTTGGTCATCTACTTATTTTTATTTTTAGTCTGTGAGCTGTGAGTTTTCAACACCAGTTTTGGTAGATAGATAGCAGTTTAGGATTGTTAATCTTTTAGCATGGGGTTCTTTTTGTCTAATGATCAGCCATCGTCTAACATCTCAATATTTTTGTCCTACAAGCATGTATGTAATTAGCCCTTTGAAATTCTCTGTGAGTGTCTCTTTCCTTAGATAGCTGTGCTTCGAGGTTAATCTCCCACCGTGGATTATAGTAGGTTGTAGATGTCACCTTTCTTTCAGAGAACAGTTTTATTGCCAAACTCTGTAATATTCTCCAAAAAAAAATTCTTACTGTCTTCAGTTGGCTGGGACCTGGGTCCAAGGGAACATTTTATTATTCTTTTTTTGAGTAGAAGAAGATTTGCAGATAAATTATATAAAGACAACAGCAACACCCATATCTAAACACATGACCAGTGAACTCTAGAACAGCCTGCCTGTTAATTTTTCTTGTATCTGGAGGCTGCAAGCTGTGAGGAAAGAGTAAGCTGAGCCAAGAGTACTGGGAAGGAGAATGCCTCAAAACGATCATGAAGTTGTTTTATTTGGCTGGGGACTGTCAGTTCTCTTGACTTGAAAGCTATGTGTGTGTTTACCAACATAGCTGTGCAGCAGTAGTGACACTCCTAACTTTCCCTGGCAGTGTGTTGAGAAGGCTGCCAAATAGTTTTTAGATTTGGGAGTTCTCTTACCACCTAATAAGGCAGGTGAGTGACATACGCAGAAGTCATTGGCTGCACAGAGACTTGTGGGAGGGGACCTGATGAGGCTTTATGAAGCTGTCCTAGGTATAACATGTCTATATGCATTTATTTATTTATTTCACGGTTAACTAACTGAGCATACAATTTACAAATAGGCCCTGTACCTGCAATCACTGAGGTTCTGAAGAAAACGGGATTGACCTTGAAGGACATGGATCTGGTCGAGGTAAGGAGTTTTAACATGAACAGTGAGGTTACTCTCATCTAGCAGAAGCTTTCCACTCGTACGTGTAGCCTGTCGTCACAAGGTCGGTGTTTCTGGGTCTGGAGCCCACCTGTCTTAGCTCGCCTGTCTGACCTCTACCCATCTGGTTTCTACCACACAGTTGCTCGGTCATTACAGAAATCTCAGGCATGTGGAAATTGAAAATGGCGTGATAGCATTCCATGGAAAAAAGTATCCTCATGTGACATGAGGTTTATACTCTGTTGGCTGGACTGTTCATGTTTTAAGTTAGTCACACTTCTCCATTTGTGAACAAGGACATTTTACCACGCCGTATTTTTGTAAAATAGACTGCATGCTCGCTTTGTATCACGTGTGCCGGGAGGATTTGAATGTACATTGGGTAGACCTGAGAATTTGTATGTTATCAGAGCATACTTTTGTAAACACAATGTTTAATTTTTTTCTCAGTCAAAGTGAGCTGGAAGAGAAGCACGTCTCATTTAATCTCGTGTGCACACATGCTGCTGAAGGCTTGTGTGGAACATAAGCCATGAACTGTTGTATGTTTTTCTATGATGTTTTAGGTGAATGAGGCATTTGCACCTCAGTATCTGGCTGTCGAAAAAGTGTTGGGCCTTGACCCTGAAAAAACCAATGTCAACGGAGGTGCCATCGCTATAGGACATCCTTTGGGTGCCTCAGGATCACGGATCACAGCTCATCTGGTTCATGAATTAAGGTATGTACGTAGCTGGTAGCTGCTGGTGGTGAAGACAGTGCTACATATGTACACCTGCAAAAGATTTTTAGTATGGATACTGTGCGACTGAAATCTGATAGTCTGCTGACTTAAAACTCTCCACACTAAAGTGGACCACTTCCTGCGCAGGTTCGTTACCTTCGTGCTGTAGTCCAGGCCATGCTGTTTGCTTCTTACTCCATTCTGTTGTTACTACAGGATTTTTTGCTGCCCCTAGATCTGATCCAAGACCACAGTCGTCAGTGGGAAAGTTTGCATTATTGAAATGGCCTATGAGCCAAGTCTGCTCTTTTCTTAACAGGGTCCATTTGAAAGGCCTTGTCATCACCCTCCTTCTTCTTTAATCCATTCTCAGAAACGTTGACTCTTTTGGATTGCTTGATATGCTTAGTACCATTTCAATCTGAAATTTTAAATTTCTTTCTCCCTCGCCTCAAGGCACAGATCACCCTAGCTTTTTGCTTGTACTTGCAACGCTATATTAGTGTTCAACCATAAAGCCTCCGTTAATTTGCACCTTGCAGAACACTGTTTCTTGGAGTGTGGCTGTGGAGAACTTAGCTTTTAAAAACTACTTTGGCCATAAAACTGTGTTTTACTTAAGCCGTTTTTGTTACATGTTGAAAGCACAGGTGTCCTGTAATGTTGGCATTTTGTATTCCTAAAAACAATATAACCTACCATCTTTTAGATGCTAAAAGACTCAGACCTGCAACTCCTTGCTTTGCTACAGAAATATTTCAGCATCAGTTGAGGCTTCATGATACTTTTCTAGAAACATCTTCAGTAGTACCCAGTTGAAAGCTAGTTTCCTTTCATAAAATCAAGACGACAGCAACGATGGTTTCATAAACGTAAACAATTTTCACTGTTACTTTTTCTGTGCAGGCGTCGGGGCGGGAAATATGCGGTTGGGTCAGCCTGCATCGGCGGTGGACAAGGTATTGCTCTTATCATTGAGAACACAGCCTGAGAGATTCCGCAAACTGCAGTGTTGCCCCAGTTACTGATTCCCTGAGAAAATTCTGCGTTCTGTGACAATAAAGCATCACTATCTGCCTTCGTTTTCTGCCATTCCTGCAAGGTAAAGGAATAGCTGAGAAGTCTGAATCCTGAACAAAAAGATTTGTTCATGTCTTTCTAACTAAAGGAAGTATGACATCAATATAATTTCACACTGATGAAGTATTCATCTGAAAACCTCTTTTCAATCAAAGTTAATGTATTTCTGTAGGCAAAATTATTTTCATTTCCTGAGGAAATTGCCTGTCAAACTTTCACCAAACCTGCCTTAAAGGAACAGCCAGTGCAGCTTTTAAAGCAGATATTGCTTAGACTATTCTTATTTCAGCTACTGCTGCTGTCTGGCACATGTGCCTCTTTTATCATCAGGAAATATGAAAATTTAATTGGAGACCTTCTGAAGTATATACTGATTGTAGATTGGTGGCTGTAACCTGTACCCTGCTGTTTTGCAAGGGAAAAGAAAACGACCGAAAACTGAAATTTCCATTGTGCCTCCCAAACAAACAATAAATATAACAGAAAAAAAGGGCTTGGTGTTTGTTTGTTTATTTTAAAAGCAAATCACCGTGAGAATCGTTACTTTTGGTAAGTCAGTGTTTGTTTTTGGAGAGACTGTTTTTCCTGGCTGTGCTGGTTTTAGTTGGGCAAGAGTTAATCTTCCTCACGGTAGCTGGTTAGAGGCTGTGTTTTGGATTTGTGCTGAGAAGCATATTGCTAATACGCTGATGTTTTTTAGCTGTTGCTAAGGAATGTTTGTACCAGGTTAAGGACTTTTTCAGTTCCTGATGCTGCACCTGTGGTCCCGGCTGCTGCTTCTACACTGGGCAAGGAATGATGGTGTTTCCTAGGTAGTTTCTAGAGAACTCCAGCAAATCTGCCAGCCTTCCAAGGAGGTGGTTGCATCTGTGTTGCTGCATGGTAACTGCATACATACAGCAACTCATTTCTTTACTCCTCTGATAGCATCACCTGGGTCACTTAATGTGGGGCTGTTTTAGGTAATTGAAGTGCACACCTGAGCGAGCTGTTGAGTTGAAGTTGTGAATCATTTGACATAAAGTGGATTACATCTAGATGAAACGAGATCTCCGTTGACCATACTCACTGAAGTCCTCTAGGCTCGCTGTACCATCAGGAGCGACTTGCAGCTTGCTCTGATGTCTGCGTTAGATAGTTAGTCAGACAGATCCCAGTCAGAGACCGCACGCACTTCTCCATAGCCACTACTGTGCTACGTAGACTAATACAATAGCAAAGACTTCAGCCTGTACTCTTTCTCATCCTCTGTCCACTGTCAAAATATTGCTTATCTACAACTTCTCGCCACTCCACTGGCATGAGCTGTGACGATTGTGAAAGCTGGGAGGATGTTCAAAACCTGACTGCCCAGCCTAGCAAGAAATTCAGGTCAAGGCAGGTATTGTTACAATTGTTGGATAACAGCTGAAATACGCTGATTGCTGTTCCTGATTTTTTTTTTATGGATGCACTGTCTTTAATGACTGCAGAAATATTTTGCGCTGTTTATATGGATGAAAAAAATCAGGTGCCATAAAGCAGCAAACCGGATGTTCACCAAAGACCATATCCGTTACTCCTTCTTCTGTATCTTAGTAAGTTACTGGGGTTTCTCTTTTTGAGATACAGTTGCCACATGGATTTTATGAAGCAGAATGTTTCTGGTTCTTAGTTCCTTCCTTAATAACCAGTAAGTAATTGCCTCTTCCTTTGTGACTGTGGATGATCACTGAACTCTTATTTTTAAAGAACTGGGCACAGTTTTTCCAAAATCTTGTCCTGTTTAGTAACAGTTCTTTCAGAGCTCCTCATTGTGTAGGTACAGTGAAAAATAATCCCCTTCATGCGCTTTAGTTTACACATAATGTTTAATTTCCCCCTTTTGTCACTCATTTTTTTGAGATCCACGTGTAGTTCTGGCTCTGAAGAGTTCAGTCTGGTCATCCTGAATAATTGTGTATTTTCTGCAAAATGCATCATGATGTCCACCTCATTTTCCAGATAACTTACAAACATATCAGCGCAGATGATTGCACATCCTGCCAGCAGCCTTTCTCGGCTATGTGAGCCAACTGCTTATTCCCGTATCATTCCATTTTTATCCTGTTCATTTCCTGTAAGAGCCTCTGATGAGGAGCTTTGTCATGCTAAACTGAAACAGTGAAGCTTTCCCATGCTGTTACTGGGACTCGAATGTGTTGCATTTCTGATGTGTGCAACTTCTTCCACAAGTTCCAGGTTTTAAAGTTCAGTGCCTGCAGTTTCAGGGTCAGTAAGGGAGAATGCTCTTCTTCGGGAGTAAATTTAATTCTTTTTTTTTTTTTTTCTCGTCTGTGGTCTCAGGTTGCAGTACCTGGTGGTATAAACACTCTCTCTAAAGGATGACAAGTTCAGGTTGGTTAGGGAGGATGCCATCCCTTCTTGAGGTTTAAAACCAACCTAGGTGTTCTGGTAAGGGTGAGTTGTGCATGGATTGCCCAGACACATGCTTCTCTCTGTTGCCCATTTGAAATGTGGCTGCTTGGTAAGACAGCTGCCAAAAGGGGTACTTCAAGCCATTAAGGGGTTGAAACCATTGGCATTAGCTCTGTGTAGACTGCCAGTCATCAAGTGAATTGTCAGTGACTTTGTATCGGGAGGGGGGGAAGTTGTCCTTCTGAAAGGTGCATAGATGCTCTGGGATTTGGGGGAATATGCTGCATTCCTCTTCTGTCATTCCCGATTTCACTTTTAACCCTAGAGTGTGGTATTCCCAGAAGTGCAAAAACAGGTCCTGTACTAGGTTGTGCACAGAGTTTACTGTGCTTCAGAACATTATCTTTCTCATACCAAGTTATTATTAAAGATGGGCACAAACGTTCACATTTGATTCCTGAGCCAATCATCCACAATATATGGGGATGCCTAGCCGTGAGGATTGGGTCTGAGCCTGTCTTTACTAGCAAGTCCCATCATTTATTACAGAATAACAGCAATAATACCTGATCCTTGTACATCACCCCAAAATACATGCCACAGTTTCCCAGATATAATAATGGCAGAACTGTGTTTCTGCCTTTGGGAAGTGAAGGCATTTTACTGAGAGCAATCTGGATTAGGGGAATTTAACAGTGTCCTGGAAGGAGCAGAGGATACAGAAGAAATGTGTTAGATTTTAGGGGGATAATTACCTGCGTTGATTGTATTAAGTGCATACTTCTTTTTTTATTTTTAAGCTCAAGTTAGTTCTTTATTTTTGTGTGAGCAGTCTCTATTATACAGTATAATGAAAACGTTCAGTTTGTCTTTCTTGAAGTATGTGAGAAAAGATCGGTTTTGTGGGAATCCGATTTCTGCGTAAAGCTGTGCGGGATTTACTCATAAACTGTAGCTGTAGGATCCTACCACTGGGTGGTGCGTGGTGAACACCCCGCAGATCTCACGGGGTGAGGAGGGCATGGCAGCACAGCTTTGCTCCCAAGTTAACTCGTAGGTCAACCTTGAAACTGAATCACCCTAACTCTCGGGTCCCGTTTCTGCTTTTGTGGGTTTTGAACAGGCAGGTGTCGTGAGACCAACGCATCTTTGCTGCTGTACGCCCCGGAGTCTTCGGTGCCTCTCGATTTCACATGAATTAGAAAGCGCCGGATGTTGTACAGTGTGGGTTCCACCTGCAGTTTGAGAGGACTTGTTTGACAGGATGATGACGGAAGTACTCTGTCTGACAGAAGATGGAGAAGAGAACATAGAATCACAGAATGGTTAGGGTTGGAAGGGACCTTAAAGATCATCTAGTTCCAACCCCCCTGCCATGGGCAGGGACACCTTCCACTAGACCAGGTTGCTCCAAGCCTCATCCAGCCTGGCTTTGGACACTTCCAGGGATGGGGCATCCACAGCTTCTCTGGGCAACCTGTCCCAGTGCCTCCCCACCCTCTCCAGGAAGAATTTCTTCCTGATATCTAATCTAAACCTCCCTGATTTCAATTTGTACCCGTTACCCCTTGTCCTGTCACTACAGGCTCTTGTAAAAAGTCCTCTCCCAGGACCCTTGTAGCCCCTTCAGATACTGGAAAGCTGCAATGAGGTCTCCTCGGAGCCTCCTCTTCTCCAGGCTGAACAAGAAGAACAACATATGAACAACATATCATCGTTCCTTTGTCCAGAAAAAAGCTATTAAAGCTTCACCCTAAGCAAGTGTATGAGAGCGAAGGAGAAGGTACAGAGACCTGAGGGAGGTAGACCTGCCTGTTGCACTCCTTTCTGCATTGTGTATCAACAGTTCTGTTATGCTTCTACTGGAGTTCTAATAATTAAGATGGGATGTTGTGCAGCATTCTATTAAAAAAAAAAAATCTCAAAACTGCTGAAGTGCACAATTTCAGACAAGTCTCACGTCCCTGTGAGTGTATTACTAACAAGCTCTTCCTCAATCTGTAAATCCAGACGTTTTCCAGCTGGTGCAATGCTGTTAAGGTGGGCAGGGCTCTGTCTCACCTCTCCACCTAACACAGTCCACGTGTGCTTGGGTCAGCTGGATGCTGCACCGGGATGCTGAGGGGGATCAGAGAGGAAATTAATCCTTCTGAGCATGCACAAGCTAAAGGTTTAGTAATGGGGCTGCAGGTCCCCTCTTCTGAAAACGGCTACAAGGAGCTAGTGCTAGTGATGTTTTCACTGAATTAGGTACATTTACATGAAAAATTAAGTTGAAACGAACAGGTAGCTTGGAGCATGAGTTAAGGCTGAATTACACATGTGATTGTTGGTTTTAATTTTATAAGTATTTCTCATGGAAGGGGAGTTAAGGTAGAAAGGTAACATTCTTAAACATATAAGGCTACCATTCAATAGCAAATCCAGCTGTAGGGGAGGTAATGCCAGATCAAAATGCTGTAGCCACAGCAATTTCAGAGCAGATCAGGTATAAACTCAGGCTGCTAATCCACAGCTATTTGAAATTTTCAGCATGATGAATTCATCCTGGCAGGTATGAAGCCAGGGGCAGCTATTGTTTTTCCTTTGGTGGTCATGCTTTTACTCTGATTCAGGAGGAGCAGAGCTGTATGTTCACACCCTACCTGGGCTGGATTTGTTTTCTGAGAGATCAGGAATTGCCCAAATGTGACATTAATGATTGTGAAACCGCAGCTTTAATCTCGTTGAAAATCAGCAAGACAGTGAGCTGTTGCACAGAAGCTTAACACAGCAAGCTCGGGACAGTCAACATGCCAGCCTGTGGAAACATCGTGGTACCTGCCCTAGACACCCCAGCAGACAGGCCGAATCATCTGACTACACATCAAAGGAGAACTCAGCCAAGTGTTCAGCTCAGGATTTGTATGGCATTACATTCTTCTGCAAGTTCCTTGCAGTGCTGTCTCCAAAGATTTTTCTTCAGAGTTCAGTGAATGTTTTCTATTTCACCTATTTTCTCTAGCAGCCTATTTGTTATAGCTGTTGCCAGGAGGAAAAAAAAAAATCTTAATCCCCCATTATAAACATTTATCTCTAGTGTAAGATACACATGACGGAATCATTGGGCTTTTTGTTTTGCTTGTAAGAATATTTTACACTTAACAATGTTTTTCCCCTCTGCTGTGGTTATTTATCAATAGAGATTTTTCAGGTCTGGAAAAAGGATTTGCAAAAAGAGTGTGAAGCAGAGGACAATGTAATTTAAACACAGAAGGGGGAACTTAAGAAGTGATGGCAGAGCGTTGAGAAGTTGTTTACTGGACCTCTAATCATTGAATTGGCCATTAAGCAACTCATTTTGAGGAGTTTTTTCTCATACGCACAAGGCAAAAGTTTCTCACATACACAAAACTAAAGTTATGCTGTTTTTAAGAAAAAGTATGCTCACCAGACTCCAGAAACTTCTAAAAGCTGTATGTTAAGAGTAATAATAAAACTGCAAGGTTCAGAAAACCTACAGTTGGTAGAATGGTAAAAACTTGACCGATTTGGAGAAAATCATGTAAGGTTGTGGTGAACAAAAAGCAGAACTCAGCGGTTAGGACCACTGCTCCAACAGCAAGTGTCAGTCTTCAGATATGTAAGATTGTGGGGAAGGTGGAATCATAGAATCACGGAATGGTTTGTGTTGGAAGGGACCTGAAAGATCATCTAGTTCCAACCCCCCTGCCATGGGCAGGGACACCTTCCACTAGACCAGGTTGCTCCAAGCCTCATCCAGCCTGGCCTTGAAGACGTCCAGGGAAGTAGGTAGTAAGGAAGTAGAGTATGGAGTAAACTGAGGTTGAGGGAAAGGGCAAGCACGGACATGAAGCGAGAACTCACTGTGGCAGGTGTTGAACACCGAACAAAGCCATCCTACCTAACCACCAGTATTTGGTATTTCTAAAAAAAGGGGTGTGATTCATGTGCTGTACACCGGGACCGGGGTTGTCCTCTCCCCGGCCGCTGTGCCTATAGCACTACATCCCAGGGACCTGCAGCCCCAGCTCCTGGTGCAGAAGTGTGTGCATTAGGCTCTCTGCCCCAGGGGAAAGCTGCAGTCAGCTACGTACCCGAGCGTAAGCCCGTTTTCAGGGGGTGATTAGGCTCGTTGAACTAATTGCAATTGCCTGCCTACTTGTGGTTGGGCATGACTTTGGAAATCAGTGAATGCAGGTTGATGCGACGGCAGAACGGACGGTGGCCCATGTTCTTCACTGCAGTACATCTTTCGGCCTCCCTTAGGTGCCTTCTCCCTTACCAGCACGCAGAACGTGAATCCCTCTAGGAACTTCTTCCTAAGGCTGCCGTGACACGATGACTATATCAGAAGGATATTGACCACTTGGAGCGAGTCCAGAGGAGGCCACGAAGATGCTCAGAGGGCTGGAGCACCTCTCCTATGATGAAAGGCTGCGAGAACTGGGCTTGTTCAGCCTGGAGAAGAGGAGGCTCCGAGGAGACCTCATTGCAGCTTTCCAGTATCTGAAGGGGCTCCAAGGGTGCTGGGAGAGGACTTTTTACAAGAGCCTGTAGTGACAGGACAAGGGGTAATGGGTACAAATTGAAATCAGGGAGGGTTAGATTAGATGTCAGGAAGAAGTTCTTCCCGGAGAGGGTGGGGAGGCACTGGCACAGGTTGCCCAGAGAAGCTGTGGATGCCCCATCCCTGGAAGTGTTCAAGGCCAGGCTGGATGAGGCTTGGAGCAACCTGGTCTAGTGGAAGGTGTCCCTGCCCGTGGGTGGAACTAGATGATCTTTTAGGGCCCTTCCAACCCAAACCATTCTGTGATTCTATGATTGTATGACTAAAGCTACCAGGAGTCAGGTTCTCGGGAACTTCATACTGCACAACACGCTGTGTTGCAGGAGGTGATGCTCTCTAAAAACGGCTTCCGGATACCTCGGTGGTGGACCTATAGCTCTTTGTACTTCAAAGCAGGTCTGCTCCTTGCTCAAGTCCGGTTTTTCCCGTGCGGGAGGGTTGGTCTCTGTAGCCAGCAGCGTCTGCCTTTTCTCGCTCTGCCCAGTACTGGGGTGGGAGGCAGGGTGATTGAGTGCGGTTGGCAGAACTAAAAATAGATGCCCTTAGAATCATTTTAGATCCAATCAAACCCAAAGAATCTGTGGTATGTTGCTACCACCTGTGTAATTCCAGTCTAAATCACCGGCTTCTGGGATGGGAAGGATTTCGCTGTGACTCTCCTGGGAAGGAAGGGGGAGTGTCAGTGACTCCCATCACTGCAATGGAGGAGATGTAGCTTGAGGCTTTTACAATAAAAAGGTGTTCCCTTTTTCCATTCTTCCTTTACTTCCCTATTCTCCCTGTGTTCACACTACCCGTTGCTCAGACGTTTGTGCAATTAGGTGGTACAGCTCCTGGAGACAGCTCGGTAGCTAGAGCGATAGGTGCCGCTAAAATGGGCCTCTCCATGAGATTGCTGCTGGTGTGGTGAACTTACTCTCGCACCTCAGCCTGCTTCTCAAGGACTGCCAGCAGAAGCAGGGTTTTTGCTTCTCAGGAGATCCTGTGGTTCAGTCTGATGTTGCAGGTGGGCTCCTGTCATTCTTCCCTGTCTCCCGTCAGTGGATCTGAAGAACATACTGCATAAGAAGAATAAGTACAAGGGACATTTGGAAGCAAGATCAAAACTGCAGAAAGGATCACAGGCACCCAAAGGCTGGATTCCCATGATCCTACCCTTCTCGCTGCCCCTCCTTCCCTCAGTGTTTTTCCTTGTGTAATGGTTGAGCTCAAGTCAGTAGGTTGCAGTCTTCAGGTCAAGCCCTGGACAGAATTTGGGAGGAGAGCTATTAGGTCAGTTCTTGGCTGGAAGTTGAATAGCAGACAACTATTTTTCTGTGGAATAAAATAAAATGCAGTAAAGCTCTGAAACGACTCCCTGGGCGAGATAGCTCGTAAAACCGTTTTATACCACTGATAGTGCCAGGATAGATGCCTGCCACAGCCCTGACATCCATTGTGTAAAATGGATGTCAGAATCCAGCAGATTTTAAATATTTAGTCAAAATCTGACTTTCAAATTCATGGCCCCGATCTCATTTTCCATTCCAACCCTTAAGCTTATTCCGGCACCAGTCTCGCTAGATGGCAGTTTTCCAGCATGGACCTGAGCAACTGAGGGCTGCTGTTGACGTTGGCCAATGCCGGGTTGCAGGTGGGGAGCTCCGTAGTGTGATTCAACACCTGACATTCGAATCAGTCACATCCAGCCTCGCCAGCTGAAGCAGCTCCTGATCTGCTTGTCATAAAGGGTTCCAGGCCACCAAAGGGGGTATTTAATGCCCAGGATCCTCAGCTCCCTAAAAATGGGGACATGGCTATTGCAGTGCAGGTTTAAAAGCGTGTGTAATTCCTTACTGTTGTGTGCAAACTGCTTGGTTTCATCCTGAGCTGGCGCTTGAGCCCTACCGTACCCCTCTGCGTCACACAGCCCCTGCGTGAGCGCACGGTCTGAACCCCAGGTGAGGCGAAAGCAGGTGATGTTGGTGTGTGCCGCATTCACAGACTCTGCTTAAGAAACCTCAGCAGTGGCCGAACAAATGCGTTTGTACAGCCTGTTGCTTCCCTTAGGGGAAAACTGATTTCTTACGTAAATTCATGAATTGTGAGTCTTGTAGAGGTCAGTACAGGGTTTGGCATGTTTTGAAGTGACAGTCAGCTGTTTAAAGCATGTACTTGATATAAATAAAATCCTTCAGGCCAACAACCGCCATAAATATGCTGAAGTTTAACAAGTTATTTGCTAAAATGTTAGTAAATTCACAACTGGAGCTCCCATTCTTCACCCTTTTCTAGCCACGAGGGTTTGTGGAGGACTTTTCCAAGGGAAGATGATGTTACAGTGACGGTAACTGTATTTCTAAAAATGTGTTACGTAATTCTTGGAGCTGCTTGTTACCTCTGTGTATGGTGATGGTAGTTGGATGGCCCCACAGCCTGTGAGCTGGGGCATCGCTGGCTTTCCAGGCTTCTTGGTAGTGTTGTCCAAGCTTCCCTTGTGCTGAGGAGTAAATGAGATCCTCCTCCTCCTCCCATTTCAGGTCTCAACACCTGGATGATAGGAGCACAATTATGTAGTTGCTAAACATGATGGGACTCATCCAGTCTCAACCCTAAGGTTCCATGGAAGGGGTGCTGTTTAGCGCCAGAATAAGGAAAATTTTGTGTGATTTTAAAGGGCAGTTGATCACCAACTGAGCACCCTGTCTTATTCCTCACCCTCCAGGGAGATGTCAGAGATGGTGATTTTACTGCTTGCAGTGGGTCTTAGGATGCAAACCCTTCCAGGCCACTGTCTCCCTATGGGCTAGGGATAAACCTCGTCTTCCTGTGGGACAGCCAGAATCCCACAAGTACTGAAGCTTTTACCCTTCCTGAGGAATGGGGAAAGGAAGGCGTACTTCTCCCTTTCCTGTGAGACACAGAATTACACCACTGTCAGTACTCCGAGGTGGATTTGGGGTAGTCCCCTCTCACCTGTGTGTGAATACTAAAGGTCATCAGAGCAAATACGCAGCCGGTCTGTGGTGTGAGGCAGGGCCATTCTCCTAGGTTTGACCTCTTTATTCTGTTTTGCAGATGTGCTTAAAACCCGTGAGCACGGACCCTTCAAAATGGCAGAGGGGCTTGTCAAGGCAGTGTTCCTCTGCTGCAACACACTTGGAGTTTCAACAGCGTGATCTGGAGAAACTGTTCCTCAGAGAATCAGACTCTCCCGCTGTTTATTTTGGACCGTCTTGGGGCTTGGGCTTTGATCTTACTCAGCGGCAAGCTCTCTGGCAGGCAGTGCACACTGGTTCGACCTGCTCCGTCACCACCTACGGCTCCTTCACTTGTCGGCTGGCTGCGTGGCTGCGGGATGGTCACCGGCCTGAGGGCCTGGGGGCTGATGCCTTCAGCCAGGCAGCGCACCACGGGGAGGTCAGGTTGTGCCGTCCTGTTTTCACAGCCAGCAGAGGTTCTTTGGGATGACCTAGGAGAGGCGAGACCTCAGGTTTATCTCTCAAGATGCCTTAATTTGCCTCTGTCGCTGCTCTTACAGGGCTGTTCCTGTGGGCCACTGAGGCGAGACTGTTCGTAGGCATCATTTGTCCGTATTAGCACTCTCAAAGCTGCCTTTGAAAGGGCCCAGCTGATATTTGCAGAGGAGATGAGTATCTCGGGTGTACTTTGTGCTCAGGAACATGCCGTGTCTTGCACGACTGGACTGTGACAAGGTGCAGCACCCGTGAAACCTGTGTGTCCCTGCAGTCACATCACGTGTCTCATCACAGGCAAACACAAAGGCCTGAGACCCGCGCACGAGGGCTCCAACTTCTCTTCCTACAAAGAAAAGGGATCGGTGAGGGGCTGGCTTTGCCCGAGGCACTGCCGATGCCTGTCAGAGAGCAGCGGGGCTCTGCTCCGGGACAGGCGGAAAACCCACCTTGGATGAGGCCATCCACCACCGGCAGGCAAGGGGTGGGCATGCCTGGCAAATACAGTTTATGAACTGTGGGTCTTCAGCGTTCAACAGCCCTTGTGATCTGGAGTTAATGGTTTTTTTTTCCCCCACTCTTT
>NW_010262307.1:18673-25680 GCF_000690775.1 Eurypyga helias
CTGTACAACTTTTTGGATGGATGGATTCCTGTTGGGAATTCAGGGTTCACAGAAGCTTATTGTCAACCAAGAGATGTATTTACGTGTTCGTGCTCAGCTTCGTTTGCATGAGTTATGCAAGCAATTCTGCAAATTTCGTTTCCACTCGTCAGGGTCTCAAGAAGTGAGGGGGACAAGCGGGTCTTGAGGGACAGCTCTGTTAGGAGCTGGGAGACAGCGTGGCAGTGCTGCAAGCAGCAGTCACGAAGGGTCTGGTGCAAAGTAAGGTGGGAATGGATTTCTACTCACTGAAAAACTGCGTTGGACCAATATGTTTCAAGTTTTTTCAAGGAGGATTTTAGTACTCGGATCGGGAATGGGTAATACTTCTAACAACCCTTATGACGGCACTTTAGTATTTGTGTTATTTATTTCAGTCATTGCTTGTCCTTGCAAAATCTTGGGGCAGAGGGCGAGGAGAAAACATGTGGATGTAGCAAAGAAAGAGAAATGTAAAGCTTAAAGGATCTTCTAGATCCTCCCAGTACCACAGTTTCTCTACCAAATCGTGCTTAATGCTTTAGGCATCACAGGGAAACACACGACAGCCAGCTCCTTCCAGCTGGCTCGCTGTGCTTGGGCAGTGACACATCCACCCAGAGTGGGATTTTTTGTGGGTTACACCTCTCAGAAGACTCGACTGTGGTATTGGTGTCTGGCTTGGATTTTCTCCATCTAGGGAAGACATGTCTGAGCCGCGGATTCGGCTCAGGCTCTCTGCAACACGCAGCCAGCTCTCAGCAAGCCTGTCACTTTTGGTATGATTTCAATTTAATTGGCTTTATTCTGAAACGCTGGCTTACAGAATGGATTTCCCTTTATGCTGCTGGTTATATTGCAAACTGGGTTGGGAAATTAAGTGCTGGTCTTGTAAAACAGCTTCCACTTGCCTCTGATTACAACAGAAGATAAACCACGCAGCAACAGGAAGCACAAAACTCTGGTAACTGGGTGCAGAAAGCAAAAACCCAGTGCTGGCTACCAAAAGAAATCTAAAAAGAGAGGGGAATTTGCATCTGAGCGGCATCCCCAGAAGGTGCAGGACTGGGCAGTGGTGCCATTCATCTGGTGCAGCTGAGGTCAGGCTCGGAGGAGCTGGGCTTAGGCAGTCCAGCAGCATGCTCTGTCATTTGGGATGTGTGCATACCTCGCCTCGCTTCCCTCCGGCATCATCTCCAGCCTCCGA
Source organism: Eurypyga helias (assembly GCF_000690775.1). NCBI lineage: Eukaryota > Metazoa > Chordata > Aves > Eurypygiformes > Eurypygidae > Eurypyga > Eurypyga helias. The sequence goes on from NW_010262307.1 coordinate 19,899, forward strand.
CTGAGATTGGCTGCTGCGGAGTCAGCCCATATCTTACTAGAGGGAAACTTGAGACCCACGGAGCCCAAATGTCAAACGCTGCTTAGTCAGATGAATAGCAGCACTCACCAGCAGCCAGCCCGCTCCTTCCACATTTCATCAGGGACGGTTTTGTGTTTAAGCTTTGTTTCTCAATGTAACGAGGGGGGGAAAAAAAAAGTTTGTGTGGAGCTGGCAGCGTGTGTGGAAAACCGGCATCTTCTGTGTAAAAAAGCGGATGAGCTTCTTCCCCTCCCTGCTCCTGCGCTGCTCCCCGCACACCTTCCCCTGACAGCTGGATGCCAAAAAGCCGACCGATAAAGGGCAAAACCCGCACTTGCAAGTGTTACGCTGGGGTTTCCAGTGCAAGGCTCCAGCAACGAAAAGCGGGGGGGTCCTTTCACAGAAGCATAGAGTCAGAGAATGGTTTGGGCTGGACGGGACCTTAAAAATCCCCCAGTTCCACCCCCCCTGCCATGGGCAGGGACACCTTCCACTAGACCAGGTTGCTCCAAGCCTCATCCAGCCTGGCCTTGGGCACTTCCAGGGATGGGGCATCCACAGCTTCTCTGGGCAACCTGTCCCAGTGCCTCACCACCCACTCTGGGAAGAATTTCTTCCTGATGTCCCATCTCAATCTCCCTCTTTCAATTTAAACCCGTTACCCCTTGTCCTGTCACTATAGGCCCCTGGAACAAATCCCTCCCAGCTTCCTTCTAGCCCCCACCAGAGTACTGGAAGGGGCCGTAGGGGCTCCCCAGAACCTTCTCTTCTCCAGGCTGAACACCCCAACTCTCCCAGCCTGTCCCTGTGCTGGGATTGCCCCGACCCAGGTGCAGGACCTTGCCCTTGGCTGTGTTTCCCAACGTAAGGTGGACTTCTTCCCAGGCATTAACCCCACAACTCCCTGTAGTTCTCTGAACATCTCCTGGTCACACTCACCCAGGAAGGTTTTTCTGGCATCGGAGTGCTTGTATGGCTGCTCACACACTCCCTGGAGCACCCTGCACACGCCTAGTGTGCCACACCACACCTTCGGGGTGATGCTGGTGGGTCACCCCTTGCCTTAGGCCCCCACCCAGAAGCATGGTGGTCGTGCAGGGCGCTGTAGTCAGGAGGGGAAGCTGGTGTGGTCAGGCTCTGTTCTGTTGCTGAGCACGCACACAGGTGTTTGCTTGCTTGCGTGTACGGCTGTTCCCGTGCAATGAAAAATGCTCTTGGGCTGGAGGTCACAGAAAAAATTAAACTTTATTTTCCTTTTTTTTACCACCCTGTTGGATTATTTTCTGGATTTAACCGTAGCTCCTGCGTTCGAACGTCAGAGTTTCTCATTCAAATGCTTTCGGCGTGTGCCTGTGCAGAGCAATGCTGCTCTGGTAAGGGTCAGCAGCATCAAACAGTCAAAATATCCAAGGAATTAGTCTCAGGAGAGTGGTTGAGAGTTGCAAGCACCTTGCTTGCTTCCGTGTTTGCCTTTCCTTTTGAATCAAAGCAAATGGACACTGGTGTGGGCTCCTGGAGGAGGCTGGGGGGCTGCTGCCCGCTGGCACGGCAGGTCGCTCGGGTCGGCTGCCGTAGCCCCTCCGAGTCATCCTGACCTCCCCAAACCTCTGGGCAGCAGCAGCAGAGGATTAAAACACCCTTCCAGCATGACAGCCATGATTTTTTTTCAAGGATTCCAGTGCGCTTTGGATTCACGCCATGCATTCAGGAGTTGTGTTGAAGGTGGGATAGCCCTGATTTAATTTCAGCCCCCTCTTTCAGTTTGGCACTTGAGCGCTTTCTACAACCTCTGGGGAGAGAGAGAGAGGGAGACCCGCACATAGCAGCTATTTTAGTCTGTGTTGAAAAAGAAGCCAAGATGACTATCAGCCACTTAATTTTTAGACAAGTTATGTTAGAGGAAATTAATCCCTTCCTTTGCATCTGCTACTTGCAGAATATAGATGCTAAATGTCTGCTTAATACCTTCAGCTCCTCCTTTCTCCTTGCAGGGGTGGGGATGCAGGGTTAGCTGTGTGTTTTGGAAATGTGAAATTCTAGACTTACAATGATCTTTCTGTCAGTTTTTCTGGTATCATGTCTTATTTCTGTAGAGATGCATATTCCAGGAGATATATATATATATATATGGTTTTTTACATATGTATATGGATTTTTTACATATTATTCCAGTGGGGTATTACTGCAAGCACTTGTTTTGTTTCTAAAACCTTGTAAATGTCAATATCAACCATTAATTCTGCAATCACATGGCGTCTGCCGTTTAATAATGTCTGGTTTGCTTATAGAAAAATGAGCACGGATGTTTGCAGACTCCAGTAAGTGTTTCCAGGGATAAAGTCTCCCTGTAACGGTGGCCTCCCATTCGAAAGCAATTGGGAATGGGTAGATGTTCAAGGAGAGCTGAAACCTGCTCTAATGAGAGCACTGGTAGACACCGAAGTCAGCGTGCTTGAGTGGGAGCAGATGGCAATGTGTGACCTGTGTATTTTGGTATTTGCGCAGCAACGTCATTCGATTATTACAACTTACCTTTCCCACTATTACTTAACATTTGGCCAATTCTCCTACCCAACCATCTCCTTGGAGAATCCTCAAAGACAGGGCAGAACAATGGTGGTGAGCACTGCGTTTTCTACAAATTGAGGGCTAATCAACACATTCCCCTAGAAAATATCATATTAAAAGACAGGGATGTTTTGTGCATCAACCCCGTCACTGGGAAGCTGAAATTTTGGGGCTGCATCATGCAATCCCAGCACGTTTATCAACTTAAGGCAGCAGTGAGCATGGTATCTGTATTTAGCCTCCAGCTTTAAGAGCAGCTGGGATATTTTTCCTGCCCTGCAGTGTTCTTCTTGCCTTCAGCAGCTAACTGTTTATTCAAAACCAAAAAGGCAATGATTGGTGAAATCTAAGGGAGCTTTTACACAGAAGAGTGTCGCAACTGGCAGTGTAAATAACAGCCTGTGTTTCTGGAAATTCAAGTACAAACTGCTTGCACAGAACTGCCAAATGATGTACGAAGTCTCCTTGTTTTAAGAAATCAAGAGGAAATAAAAATATTTATAGTTTACTGGAAGAAAAACATAATTAAGATGTGATAGAAAGAGGCAGCAAAAAATATCCAGATCTTTAAACATGAGGCTTTTTACATGTGTTAAGTATATGCATGAAGTTGCATTTTTGGTATGGAAATACCTTCTGCATCTCTTCATGAAAATGACAGATCTGTTGGCACACACACAGTGGCCTTATCAGCAGGTTCAGAAATGTGGACCAAGCTTTCCAACATGGATTACACCTTCCCCCAAAAAGCTTTTAAGTTCTTAAACAAGTAACAAGCTATTTTTTTAAAGCACTTAGTAGCGCTAATAAATGCTACATTTAGTACCACATTTGTTGGTAATCTGCATTTAGTTCTTGAGGGTACTGGGATTCATTTACTCAAGGCAAGGTTTTTCAAATAGTTTCTGAACTCTGATTATTTCTGTTGATACTAAAATAAGTGATCTTAAAGGAATTCTGCATTTTTTTTAAAGTATTTAAATATCGTTCTTAAACTCACTTCTTGGAGGATAAGGAGAATTAATTTTGATTAAAATAATGCAAATACAACTTATTCAATGCCATGATCCCAGAAAACATCCAGGAGCAACTGCCATCATGGCATATGACTGTCTTGTGGCTTTTGAGTGAGGGTTTTGCATACAGCAAATGTAGCTTCTGCCGAGACTGGAGACACCAGGGAGTGTTCAGCATGAATAAATGGGAACACACGAAGGAAAAATAAGTCGTTCCTTTTCCATAGGTGCTCCAACAGGAAATCTGCAAGTTGTTTGGCATCACTGTCGTCCAGCGCTTGTCCTTGTGGTTTGGCTTCCTTGGATGTCTCTGCTACCAGGAGGTGTGGAGTGCAGTGCTGATGGGAAAGGGAGAAACTTGCCCGGCTTTGAATGGTGCTGGTGGGGGAAGAGTGATGGAGTCTGAGGTAGTATTAAGAAATTGCACTTGAAGAAATGGCATTTACAGGACAGAGGAAAACTGAGCTCAAGGACGGTGGAGTTGCGCCTGAGAGCAAGAAAACGAGTCACTGGGGTTGTGGCATCCCTGAGCATGAGCACCTGGACATGAAAGAGGCAGTGATGAATTAAGGGGAGGGAAGGAAAATGTCTCAAATTGTTAGAAGTGGAGAAGGGGTGTCTGCATTTCAGTATGGAGTCCCTCTTGCTAGGGGCACCACAACTGTCGGTCTGCAAAGGAAGACTCCTCAGCAGCCCAGGGAATGAGGGGAAGATGGGAGATGCCGGATGCAAAAGTGGAGCGGGTAGCCTTTCATTTATGTATTGCTGAAATGCGGTACATGAGAAATAGAATCATAGAATCATAGAATCATAGAATGGTTTGGGTTGGAAGGGACCTTAAAGATCATCTAGTTCCACCCCCCCTGCCATGGGCAGGGACACCTTCCACCAGACCAGGTTGCTCAGAGCCACATCCAGCCTGGCCTTGAAGACATCCAGGGATGGGGCATCCACAACATCTCTGGGCAACCTGTTCCAGTGCCTCACCACCCTCTCTGTGAAGAATTTCTTCCTGACATCTAATCTAAACCTCCCTGATTTCAATTTATACCCATTACCCCTTGTCCTGTCACTACAGGCTCTTGTAAAAAGTCCTCTCCCAGCACCCTTGTAGCCCCCTTCAGATACTGGAAAGCTGCAATGAGGTCTCCTCGGAGCCTCCTCTTCTCCAGGCTGAACAAGCCCAGTTCTCGCAGCCTTTCATCATAGCGGAGGTGCTCCAGCCCTCTGAGCATCTTTGTGGCCTCTTCTGGACTCGCTCCAAGTGGTCAATATCCTTCTGATATTGAGGGCTCCACAGCTGGACGCAGCACTCCGGGGGGGGTCTCACCAGAGCAGAGTACAGGGGCAGAATCCCCTCCCTCGCCCCCCTGGCCACACCTCTCCGGATCCAGCCCAGGATCCGGTTGGCTTTCTGGGCTGCCAGCGCACACGGCCGGCTCATGTTCAGTTTTCAGCTACTTTCCTAACGCTGGTATGAAGGAATCTTGCAGTGGAGTCTGGGATAGGAACAAGAATGCTGAGCTGATCTCGGATGCCTTGTGCTTAGGTATGTGTCACCAGAGACATATTTTTGCGTGAAGAAAAGGATTAGAGTTACAGCCAGAGGGAAATGGTATAAAGACTCCTCGCTGCCCTGTGCAGGTCTCACGGGGATGTGTGTGTGCTCCAACAGTGGTGACTGTGGAACTGAGATAAAAGCTCAGCCTAAACAAGATTTTCCAGCTAAGAAAAAAATCAAATCACAGATAAATAGGTAGTTATTTTGAGTGTCAATCCCTGAAACTCTGTCTGGAAATCGAGAGTCATTCTGGGCTCTTTCCCGTTCGCTCATTAACAAGAATAATCCCACGTATGGGTCTTGATCGCTGCCTCTGGCAAGTTGTGAACGGCACAGGGAAATAAGCCTCTGAATAATACAAGAATGAAAATTAGTACCGATTCCTCCCCGTCGGTACAGTTGCACACTGCAGTTGTATCTTTGAAGTAAGAAGTTGCTGCTTGTACTAAGACACCTTCTTTTCCTAATCATATCCAGATTCTAGCACATGGGCTTGCTCCAGTATTGGGGCAGATCAGAACCTCGACATTACTTTCAGAAAGTGCTCTGAAACAGCCAAAACCAGGACTGAAATAACGGTGTGGTTACAGCTTGCTTCATTTTGGATAAGGATCTG
>NW_010262307.1:25690-28489 GCF_000690775.1 Eurypyga helias
ATCCCTGCCGTCTCTAACCCACTGCATAAAATGTACGTCAGGTTCTTGGAAACGGGATCTACTCATACAGGAAAGCAGGGAATTGGGATGTAAATGTATGTGCAACATAGGAAATAGTATGTAAAAATACCTGAACTGGTAGAACTTTGTGGCTGAGACAAGCCCCATCTGTGATAGGCTATAATCTCATATAGCTGCATTTATGGACCTATCCAGCTGTTTCCTGGCAGTAGTTAGGGGCAAACTCTTTTGGGATCTACTAAACACTCTTAAGATGAGTTTGGTCTTGCCAAAGTCTCTGTAAGGCTGATCGTATCGTGGGATGGCGTGGTATGTGAAGTAAGCCTCGGCATGGGCTACGACTTGCACCCATCCTACCTTACACCAGTTGAACCTGCTTGTGCACCCCTCCTCCCCAGGGCCAGTCGGGGACCGGCGGAGGCAAATTCCCACATAAGGCAACACGGATCGCTGGAGCGTTGTTATTGCGATGGAGGAGCTCCAGGCTACGTCAGGAATCCTCCTCTTCGGTGGCTGAAAATACCGATGTTATTTTCTTGATGACAGCTGATTTCCTAGTTTAGATTTAGGGATTGAGATCACTGTGGGCAATGGGGGATTTCTTTTTCGTGTCTGTGTTTAATGCAGCTGCAGGGGGAAAGGCTGTGCTCTGCACTTTCCCTAGAGAACTTCATTTTGCAGATATGTTTTTAAATAATATGTGTTTTACTCTGGGCTCCACCAGAAGTATTAGTTCTTCTTTCTGGTGTTAACAGGGGTTGATAAGGTGAGGAACCCCAAGAGAGAGAGATCAGTCAGCACTGTCTGACCGTGAGATTTCTGTGATTCACTTGCCATTGATCGATACTTTCCTGTCAGGAGCATTGCAACTTATGGGTCTGAGGGAGAACCTCTCTGGTCAGAGACCGCAGAGCCTCCATCTTTGGAGACTGTCGTGACTCAGCTGAACGAAGTCCTGAGCAACCTAGTGTGACTTCATGGCTGACCTTGCTTTGGGCTGGAGACCTCCTGAGGCCCATTCCGACCTGAAGCATCCTATAAGCCTGATGTTGAGGTTGCTAAACAAGCTTGGTGATGAGTGCTGCGGTCCTTCCCTGGTGAACAACTGCCCATTTCAAATTCATATGGTTTGGAAACTTCTATTTCTTGTGTGTCATCCCAAAAAGAGAAAAGCCCTAAGTTCCTGTGAGCACTGCAGCTAGGAAGCCTGATTTGCTATGGTTTTGTGTCTTGAAGTTGATTGACTTTGGCGTTTAAGAAAGTATGAACTCCAGTTGCAGCTTTCTGGTGCACAAGGCATTTTAAGGGGTGTCTGGTGTGTGTCCCTCCAATAGTTAATAAGATATGGACCCATAGATTGAGTCTTACTCTGAGTGGATACACTTACAGGTCTGCCTTTCTCTCTCTGTTTTCCCCAGCACAAACTTTCAGAAACCTTGTAGAAAATCTAATTCCTTGAGATCACGCCTTTGTCCAATTTTCTTAAAAACTTGCCAACATGAGGAATGGAGGAGGAAGAGGAGTCCTAAACTGTTCATCTATATTCACACGGAAAACAGAGCAGCAGACAAACCCCAGATCTTTTGGGCCCTCTTGTGTCCTCAGTCTAGCATATGACATTGACCGCTTTGAAGATGTGACCCTTATTCAGGTTTGTATGTGAGCGCTGGTATCTGCAAATATCTGGTGTTGTATTTCTTTTGGTCAAGAAAACAAGTCATAACATGGCCTGTGGCTGTACAAAAGTGGGATGGACCTTCTTGATCAAGGACAAGATCAAAAAGAAAGCAGAGTGCTTTGTACAAGACTCTGGGTGCCCTTTTGCCTCTGATCCTCCTCCACCCCCTCTGCCTCCTTTTCCTTTTTTTCTTTCCTTTGCTTTCTTCTTTGTCTTTAGCCCGAATATGTGCCGCTACAAGGAAAAAATAGCTTTGTGCAACGGGGGCCACGTAAAACAGGATCCCACCCTGCTTTTCCTTTTGGTGACTCCACTCAACCGTTTTGCCATGCGATAGTGTTGCAACAAACTCTGTCACTGAAACACTGCAGCATGCAAGCTCAGTGTCACAAACTTGCTGAGGGTGCACTCGATCCCACTGTCCATGGTCACTGACAAAGATACTGAACAGCACCGGTCCCAACACCGACCCCTGAGGAACGCCACTCGTCCCTGCTCTCCACTCCGACCTGGAGCCGTTGACCACCCCCCAGCCAGTTCTTTATCCATCGGGTGGTCCATCTGTCAAATCCAGTTTCGAGACAAGGATGTCATGTGAGACAGTATCGAAGGCTTTGCACAAGTCCAAGTAGATGACATGGGTTGCCCATCCTTTACCCACCAAGGTCGTGCCCCCATCGTAGAAGGCCACCATGTTCGTCAGGCAGGATCTGCCCTTGGTGAAGCCATGCTGGCTGTCACCAATCCCCTCCTCATTCTCCATGTCCCTCAGCATGGTTTCCAGGAGGATCTGCTCCATGATCTTGCCAGGCACAGAGATGAGACTGACTGGCCTGTAGTTCCCTGGATCCTCCTTTTTTCCCTTTTTAAAGCTGGGGGGTTATATTTCCCCTTTTCCAGTCAGTGGGAACTTCACCAGACCACCACGACTTCTCAAATACGATGGACAGTGGCTTAGCAACTTCATCTGCCAGATCCCTCAGGGCCTGTGTATACATTTCATCAGGTCCCTTGGACCTGTGCACCTTAAGTTCCTTAGATGGTCTTGAACCTGATCTTCTCCTACAGCGGGCATTTCTTCATTCTCCCAGTCCTTGTCT
>NW_010262308.1:0-50353 GCF_000690775.1 Eurypyga helias
CGTGGCACGGGACACCTCCTGCCCCTCCGGGAGTGGGTGCTGCCGGGGGCGCCCGGGGGCAGCTGTGCTGGGCAGGGTAGCTGGTGCCGGAGCATCCCTGAGCCTGCTGCTCCTCGCAGAAGCAAAGGGTGAGCGTTACGCTGTGCGGAGCCCGCTGCCCGTGTTCTTGGGGTGCGAGTGCTGGACACGGCAGCCGTTGGATCCGTAAGCCGAACGGAACGAGAGGGGTGGGGTTTGGAAGAGGCACGGCCTGTGCATGCCGTCAGCGGAATGGATGTAGGTGATGTGATAGCAGCTGGTAACCAGCCATAGCTATGAACAAATCTTTCTTTTTTGTAGGTGTGTTGGTCTTGAGTTTATGTACTGAAAGCTGATCCTTCTCCAAGATGGCATTCGTTTCAGCACAAGGGCCTACGGTGGTGGACCAAACCACTTTGATGAAGAAATACCTTCAGTTTGTGGCTGCTCTGACAGATGTCAATACACGTAAGATACTTTTTTTTTAAATACCAAAAATGATAGTTCTTCAGTAGTTGTTTTGTAGACACTTCAACCCAGTGTAGAGAGTTGATAAAGGTCTGCTGAATTCACTTTGAATTTTGTTTGAGTTTTGGTTTTTGAAGAAGCAAAGTGATGAGTAACAATTGCATGAGCCAAAGTGAGCGAGCTGCGTGCGTGTGTGACAGGGCTGTGTGTGAGAATTGTGTGCCTCATAATTGGGCAGTGATAGCTAAACTGATAAGATCTGATTGCTTCTTTGGTCAGCCAGCGTGGTGTTTTCCTTCATAATGTAGTTTTGCATTTAATTTTTTTTGCTTTAATTTCCATTTTCAGCTGATGAAACCAAACTGAAAATGATGCAAGAAGTCAGTGAGAATTTTGAGGTAAATAAAAAAACCCCCACAACCAAACAATAAGGCAACAAAACCCTACCAAAAACCCCAACCTTCCAGAATGGCAGTCTTCCATGGCCTTGACATGTATCAGTTTGATTTCTGATGTTATGTCACTAAAATATTAATATATTGTGATTTATGATTTATATTGTTATAAGTAATTGACTTTAGGTTTGTATTTAGGAATTGGCTGTTGAAGAATTACAACATTTGGACTTAGGGGGCTCGTTCATTATCTAGTCTTTATTCAGTAAGCATTAAATAAAGGTGAAGTAATAGAGTTTTCTTCCATTCTGTTGAATCATATGAAATCTCTGTATTTGGAACTTTCTTTTATTTAGTTCTAATGTGTATTGTGTCCTCATGAGACAGAGGCCCCTCTGATTCCTCTGAGTAGTTCTGTATTATAAGAATCGAGGGGGGAGTTCTCGGATGCAGAATCTGACATCAGGAGAGGGGATGGCTCCAGTGACACCTTTTGTGTAGTGATGGACCATTACGTTTAGATGAACATCAGAAAAAAGTGAGACCCAGGTTAAGCCAAACGCAGTAGCAGAAATTATAGTTTAGCTGAATACTTAATTATTATGTGTCTGTTCTCAAATTATAGAGAACTTGTTATTTAACTTCAAGATTTTAGAATCACTGTAATTCTCTCTGTATTTCGTTTTTTAGTCATTTTGTGATTAAAAAAAAGTGCTACAGCTGTAACACATTGTGTCCTTACCTGCTTTATTTGAAGTAATCTCACTTAGTCCCTGAGAGAGAAACAAATACGCATTCTAGTCGTGTTTAATGTCTTTGGATATTTTATGTAAGCTTTTTGCAAAGTTATATCTAGCAGGTGCTGGATGTGCAAGGGTGAGCCAGTTTTAGTTGTTTCTGAGTTACTGGTGGAATTTGCTGTCTAGTGAATTTTTTTGTTTAATTCAGGTTAACGTAGTGGAATGAATTTAGAGCTAGTACAACTATTATAAGAAAAAGTTAAAAGGCCTAATTTTCACTTAGTGTGTGTAAGCAACTAAGTAGATGTCTGTGACAGTTCTGCATCTGTATGCACACAGGTGAGCAGAACTTCATACTGCCCATAAGTCACTACCTAAAAATATCCTTGTGGAGCTTTTCTATCTGTTTGTTTCAAAGATGCAACCCAGCTCTATTTGTTACCTGAGTGAAAGACTAGTTTTAACAGCTTAGTCCAGCAATCTGTTTAAAATCTGAAGTCTTAGCTAATTCTCTTCACTCTCATCTTCAGTAGGGAAGAACTTGTTCAATATTTGCTTTCCTAACGTTCAAGATGGAGTAGCTTTCTTCCCTTGGAACTCGCTGGGTTCTGTAGCGTGATCCCCCTAAAGAGGTGGTGAATTGACTTACGCTGAAGTACAGATCTATTTGTTGGGAAATATTTGAGGGATCAACAGGAACTGCTAATACAGTTTCAGTTTCATTTTTCCGTTGGAGGTTGTGGACAGTATTGTGTGTTGTGCTAGATGGTTTCTTTTCATCTTCTGTTTCCATAGTCTCTTTATTAACTCTTCTTTGTTGCGTACTTCAGCTTCCAATAGCTGTAAATTTCACTTTTTTTTTGGGTAACTAATTAGCTGTTGAAAATTGCAGCATTCAAATTCTGTTGGCTGCATTATTGATCTGGATCTCTCTCTAGTTATGGGTTCAACTGAACACGATCACTGTGGAGGACTTCTCCAAGTGAGGTTTAAAACTGAGGTGCTTCACCATGTTTATCTGCTTGATGGTGCCAGCTGTTAGGGCAGAGAATATTGTTCTTCTAAACCAATTTCTGGGTGGAAAAGTTTGATGGTTTTGAATCTTGTCTCTCAGAAATTATTTGTTTGAGGGGGAATTTTTTCCTTTTCCTTTTTTTTAACGGAGATTCTGGCTTTCAAAATGTGAGAGGAGTGTATTTGCTGTCTTTTTGGTCTCTGTTTTGGATGAGAAAAAGCTTCCAGAATCAACCTCCATTGCTGCTGTTGTTTGGTGCCAGGAGTGTAATTCTGAACTTGGTCAGAGTAGTTGGGGGCTTTAGTTTCTTGTGTGGTTCAGAGCAGCGGTTCATAGATACCAAGAGGGCTGCTAGTTTTCTGCTCTTAGCAGAGATGTTGGGAAGGTGTTTTCAGAAGTTTAGGCTGGGTTTGTGAAGGTACACTTTTCCGTGAATGGATTTATGAGCTGCTTTCCAAGAATGCAGCAATACATGTTTCATTTCTCATTGGAAACTTTCCTTCCTTTCTTCCTTCAATGGTCCTTCCAAGGACCATTCTCATGGACCATAAAGCTGGGGAGGCTGAGAGTCTTCCAAAATTGGAAAGGCTATAGGCCAGGTGGAGGAAGAGAAGAAACAGACAGACTTGCTTTAGGAGACTTTTGAGGTGACGATGTGGGCTAACCTGCTGTTGATAATATCCTGTCTTGCACTGTCCTGTCTGAACCCCAGCTGACATCTAAGCACCACAGCAGCTCACTCACTCCCCCAGTGGGATGTGGGACAGAATCAGAAGGGCACAAATGAGAAAACTCTTGGGTTGAGTTACAGGCAGTTTAATTGGTAAAGCAAAAGCTATGCATACAAGCAAAGAAACTAAGGAATTAATTCCCCACTCCCCATGGGCAGGCAGGTGTTCAGCCATCCCCAGGAAAGCCGGGCTCCATCACCCGTAACAGTGACTTGGGAAGATAAGTGCCATCACTCCAAACATCTCTCCCTTTCCCTCTTCTTGCCCCAGCTTTATACACTGAGCATGATGCCATACGGTGTGGAATATCCCTTTGGTCAGTTGGGGTCAGCTGTCCCAGCTGTGTCCCCTCCCAACTTCTTGTGCCCCCCAGCCTCCTCGTGGGTGGGGTGGGGTGAGGAGCTGCGGAGGCCTTGATCCCTGTATTATCAACGTTCTTTTCAGCACAAATCCAAAGCTTAGTCCATACTAGATACTGTGAATAAAATTAACTCTGTGCCAGCCAAAACCAGCACATGCATTTAACATACTTTCTGTGCCCTTATGATACCTGTCTGCTTTCTTGAAAGCCCTTGAGATTAAAAAAACTTTTGTGTGCTTAGTGTACCGTGATTTATGGTTGTGTGCTGTGAAATCTTACTGCAAAATAGAGAGTAGTAGTGGAAATCTATAAAAGGAGGTAGCATTATAGAACTTCTCTGTTATTGAAGAAATAATATGAATAAACCCCTGAAATACCTGTGTAGATTTTTCAGTAGAATTGTGCATTCTCATCTGTGCCTTTATCAACAGACCAGTGTGCTGCTGTATCACAGAGGCTTCAGAGAGTTGCCTAACAGCATGTTTGTAAACCAAGCTGAGTGTCCACATAAACCTCACAGTGGCCAAGTTAGGTTTTTTTTAAGGCAGATGCAGTAGTTGCAGATAGAGAAAGCTTGCTCATCTGATATTTATTCTGACTTCAAAAGTGAACAGTAGTGCAAGTTTGTTTTCACAGTGGAAAGTAATGCTCAGTTTGGGTGATGTATGCATGTACATGTATTTGCAGAAATAACTAAAATGTCAGTTTAACAGTGGCTGAAAAGTCTTGGGAATACTAGAGCAGTGAAATATGTATGAGTGTGCTTGTCAGTCTTCTTCAAGGACATGTACAGTCTTCGGTTTTGTTTTTCCCATGTAAAATAGCTGTATGTAAGCCAACTTTATTTTCTGTGTGAGGTGACAGTGTTAAAAATAGAAAAAAAACCCCATTGCAGTCCATTGGGATTGGAGGAAAGAGATGATTTTATATTCACTTTTGTTTGCTTCACTGATAGAGCTCTGTAGTGTCTCAGCAGATGCATAATCACTGAATCTATTAAAAATCCCTGAAAATGTTTACTAGTGGCTTTGAACGTAACGTACTATCATCTGTGTATAGTCTTTTATATCTGTCTATAGACAGTCTGTTATATCTGTCTCCCCATTTTTTTTTTTTTAATTGTTCTTAATTAGAATGTGACATCGTCCCCTCAATATTCTACGTTCCTGGAACACATCATCCCTAGGTTTCTGACCTTTCTGCAGGATGGAGAAGTTCAGTTTCTGCAGGAGAAGCCAGCACAGGTAAGCTCTGCTCTTACCTTTTTGCACCAGCCTACTTGGTCAGTGAAGTACTTGATTAACCTAATGAACTGAATTGCGTATAGACCTTCTTGTTAAAAACAGATCTGTCATTTGGACTGAAATTTAAAGTCATGTTGGGTATTTTAAGTGACCAGGTAAGTTAGTTACAGATTTTGCAAATCTGGGCTTTGTGAAAAAGTGCAGCAGAATTGACCTTCTGACCGAAATAAGAGATGTCTCAAATTGCTGACTTGCCTGTGGAATGAAAGGCAAAAGTTGAATCTATGCCATTAAACACTTAAAATCGAGTTACTTAAAGAAGTCTGACAGCTCGCGTTTTCCACCTGTAGACTTGTTGAACTTGCCTTGCTCGCATTCGTGGTACTAGGAAGCGTTTTGTGTTTGGATATAAGTGTATGTGTACCAGGAGTAAAACACCTTTTTTTTCCTTTTTAAGCATGCAGAAGCATTAAGCTGAAAAGATGTTGCAACCAAGTGTTGTTTTTTGTGGGCTTTTAAGAAGTCCTAACCTATCTTTATTCTTTTCCTTTTTTTTTTTTTTTTTACAGCAACTCCGAAAGCTCGTGCTTGAAATAATTCACAGGATACCAACAAATGAACATCTTCGTCTTCATACCAAAAATATCCTCTCAGTGATGTTTAGATTTCTAGAGGTATAGCTTTTTTTCTTAAAACATTTTCAGATTTTCAGAAACATTTTCCTCTTACTTCTTCATCTCCAGAAATTGCTGGGGTTAGGATTGTGACTATCTGTGCTTCTGGAGCAAGAATGGAAGGGTGTTCTGTATCGGCTTCACCAGTGTGATATCTCACTGTCTGCAGGTTTTCTGCATGTTCTCTGCTGCCCTTAAGACTTGGATTTTGCAAATGCAAGGAGATGTTCTCATGCTAGCCAGGATTTCATTCATGAGCACTTCTCTGGCTTATGTAAATGCAGAAACCTTATTCTAGATGTTATGTTTCTTACTTGGCATGGAAAACACTGTTGTTTGAAGCCCACAGAAAATTGGTGGAAACTCCTGGTTTTTCTTCCAGGAGGTGTGAATTTCATTTTAGCCGTGCTCTAAGGCTGGGAATTAGAATTACATCAAAGGAAAGGCATCTTGCTCATGCAAATTCATGTTAATGTGGCACTTGTAGGCTGCTGAGTATAATTTTATAGGGTTTTGAAGTAGTTAGAGAGTGACTGTAGAATGCAGCAGTACGCTCACTAAGGGGTCTCTCTTTTCAGACGGAGAATGAAGAAAACGTCCTGATTTGCTTACGGATAATTATTGAATTGCACAAACAGTTCCGACCAGCCATCACTCAAGAAGTAGGTTATGAATCTTGTCACGTGGAACTTATGCCATGCTCTTCAGCATTGTTATTTTGTTCAGATGGGTGGGTTTGTTTTTTCCTGCTGTCCCTTTATGTTGGCTGACCCTTGTGGTAACCATATATTTAACTTTTTTTTTTTTTACCTTTAAGTAATTTTTAAGAGGATTGCATGGTGCTAGCACCTCCGGTGGGGGGAAAAACCCCCACTGTTAAAGCCTAATGGTTTTTGCATTAAGTGTTTATGGGCAATATAGTCAGACTAAGGAATAAAATTCTCACAGAAGGGAGGAGAATTGGTGCCTTTTTAGGTTGTGAAGGGAAAACCATGGGAAAGGAATATTATGCCTGTCTTCCCCCGTACCTTGCCCCTTTATTCTCTCCTGTGACTCACGAAGGAGTATTTGAAAGTTTCCATTTTTACTCTGTTGCTTTTCTTCCTTGATATTTCTTCTGGGAAGGCTTGGTTGGTTTATAGTAATTATTTCTAAGAATAGTGTATTGGAAATATGTTGAAATGACAGGTGAATGGGATCCTTTCCAAGAGCAGTTCAAATTACTGTTGGCAGAACAGAAGGAAATAGGGGAATGCTTTCATTGTCTTCGTAAGCATCATGAAAAATATGCTCTGGTGGTGACTAAAGATTTTATGTGATTGTGCTATTAATACAGAGAATCTAAAAGTAGGTACTTTTTTTTATGGTAAACAGACATTTTTCTCCCTAGATCCATCATTTTTTGGACTTTGTGAAACAGATTTACAAGGAACTTCCAAAAGTAGTGGTAAGATTTTTATTTCTTAAATTGCCCTTTTTATAATAAGAAAAGTAGTTTTTATTTCTTTTATCTCTATATTAATTACTTTTTTGTATCCAGTGATTCAAAGTAAATACAGTTTTAACAAAAATATTTAACAGAAATACATCTAAAAATGGAGACATTCAGATTTTGAATTAGAAAACCTCCTGTTTTTGGCACAATATTACTAGTATGAGAGAACTGAGTAAACTTGCATAATAAAGCAGCGGTCAGTTGGCTGAAGTGGTGCCTGTGTAGCCAAATGGGATTTTTGAGGGAAGGGTAACGTGATGTACATTCCAGCAGGTAGAGTTCTCTGTTGGGGCCATTGCCTGCTCTTCCTCGCTGATACAGGATGTCTGGATGTTGTTCTTTAGCAAAAGAACCACCTCGGTTGGAGGTGCTTTTCTGCCCCTTGCTGTAGAGGGAGTGGAAGATTGCAGGGTACGTGTGTACTTCTGGTAGGTGCTGCGGTGTAAATGTCATGTGCAGAGCAGAAAAGACTCTGCAGTAAGTTGTGAGGAAAAAATTATATGGAGGGGAATTCTAATGAGATAAATGGCCTTTGGACTATTACTGTTATATTTTCCTTCTTCTCTTTACTTGCAGAATCGGTATTTTGAGAATCCTCAGGTGATTCCAGAGAACACTGTTCCTACTCCTGAAATGGTTGGCATGATTACAACAATTGTGGTGAAAGTAAACCCTGAGCGAGAAGATAGTGAAACGAGAACAGTGAGTATTCTAGCTGCTCTGTAACGGTGAGACTCTCTCACAGTACCCCAACTCACAAGGGCAGGCAGAGGTAATAAGCTTTCATTTTGCTTGTTTCTCTTACCAAGACTTATTTGCAGAACCTGATTTACTTTTCACGGGTTTTATTTAATACAATACCAAATGGTTTTGTGCTTTTAAAGTGTTATTATCACTAAATGTAGTGCTATTAAGGTGAGCAGTTTCTTTAAAAATGTATTTCAAATACTTTTTTGAATTAATAATTAAACTGTTTGTAAAACATGTATGCTTTTTTTCAGCATTCTATAATTCCCAGAGGATCTTTATCTCTCAAGGTCTTGGCTGAGCTACCTATTATTGTTGTTCTTATGTATCAGGTTAGTGTACTCCAGTATTTTGCATGTAAATCTTTATTACTCGATGGCTTGTGTAACTTCTGCTGGGTAACATATTAGTAAACGTGAATTTAATGCATTTTTGAGATGAAAATATAGTCTAAAAAGAAGCTGCTGAGATTTCTTCATTTTTTCTGATTAGCTGTCAGATAAATTGACTGTGAGCATGACTTGTACATTTCTCTAATAATACTTAATTTCTTTTTAAGCTCTACAAACTGAACATTCATAATGTAGTAGCTGAATTTGTGCCCTTGATTATGAACACTATTATAATCCAGGTTTCTGTGCAAGCAAGGTAAGAGCATTCTCATAGTATTTTGATGACGTTTGGGATAATTTTCCCTTTCAGCTTAAAGCTGCATTCAGTATTGCCCCAAGTATTTTTGTTTTATATTCTGTGATTTTTAAATTTTTTTTTTGTTCTAGTCTTACTGCTTTTAATCTCCAAAAGTAGCAATGATTATTTGACTTAAAATTGTCCAAGTTTTGTAGGTGAAGTAATTGGCAAATCTCAGTATTTCCATTATCTGTCACTGATAAAATCCATAGTTATGCAGTAGATCCAAATTGATTATTTGATAATGCATTTTTTAAATGGAATTTCTGACGGAGATCCATATGGCTACAGATAATAGGGGATGGAGACCGTGTTATCTAGGACACTTGCTGTTGTTAAATGCTTGCTGTGCATCTTTGCTCTTACAAGGCATCCCTTAGGTGAAGCCTTGTGATGTCGCAGGGCAGCAGGAGCAAGATCTGTCTCTCCATTTCTACCCAAATGATCTGATGGAAGTGGTTGATGCTTGAGGGAGACAGACCAGTCTGTGGGAGGAATATTGTTTGGAGAAAAAAACTGCCCCAGTTAGGGGAACGGAGCCAAATGTTTAGTGCTAATGTCTTGGCTTTCTGCAGCAAGTTGAGAATTACACAGTTGTCTCAGGGCTGTGCGTTTCTGCTTAGAGCATAAGTCGCTGGAAATTTGAATGGCTTGTTGAAAACGTGCTCTCCCACAATGACTTTATTGCCTTATGAAGCAAGAACCTCGCTACAAGATGATGTAATTTGACACTGCTGTGAATTTTCTGAGCAAAGGTATTAAAGAGGAGGAACAAAATCGTAACCACTGTTCAATTTCATTTCAGACAACACAAACTTTATAACAAGGAATTGTATGCTGATTTTATCGCTGCTCAAATTAAAACGTTGTCTTTTTTGGCTTACATCATAAGAATTTACCAGGTAGGTTGCATTTTGTTACTCTGGCAGAACTTACCGGTCTCTAGTTCCCTTACGGTAGGCGGGTGACCAGCGTGACTGCCGTGCATCGGGTTGGAGAGAGGAGTGTGTGTAGCAAATCTGGAGATTGGGCTATGCTTGGTTGGCCTTTCAGAAGCATTCTCCTGGGAATGCAAAGTAAAAATGTGCCGTTCCTCCGCTCCAGGCATTTTATTTTTCCAAGTAGACTTCCTAGAGAAACAAGTGAATTTGTATTGAATGCTGTTTTGCAGATGTAAAGCAAAGCTTTAAAATAGTCTGTCATAATAACTGTATTCGCGTTGGTTTTTTATTGTAGGAATTAGTGGCTAAATATTCTCAGCAAATGGTAAAAGGAATGTTGCAGTTGCTCTCCAATTGTCCAGCTGAAACGGCACACCTCCGGAAGGAGCTGCTGATTGCTGCTAAGCACATCTTGACCACAGACTTGAGGAGCCGTATGTAGTACTTCTAACGTGTATCTATAAAAAGATTTTAACTGTTGCTGTGTATTTAAGAGCCATATTGCTTAGTATGTTTTGGGCTGTTACATACTCGTAATTATTTTGGGAGTGGGCGTGATTCTTGGTTTGCGTCCTTTTTCTTTAAAAAAAAAAAATCATCTGAATAAGATGGCATACTGAACAAAGGGCTTTCCTAGATTTCCAAATATCTGTTGTTCCAAGTAATTACCGTTTCATCCTAAACATTTGTGTTGGTCTGTAACTGTTCCTACAGTTGTGTGGGTACTTTAAAATACTAATTTGTGAACCTGAGGAGAAGTAGTTCTGACAAAACCTGATACCATGTTTGACTGGGCTCACACCATTTGCCTCTAGCAGAGGAGAGCTATTTTTGGTCTGCATGGGTTTACTAGGTTTGGTGGATGCGTTCTGTCGTGGCAGCATTGCCAAATTGGAGATGAGTGTGCTTTGTAAAATATTAACTTCTATCTTTTCATCTTTACTGTGTGGTCTCCTTTCTTTTCTTTCTGTGAAAAACAACTATGGGGTAGTGTGATGTCCTACAGGTGTGGGTAGCTCACCAAAAAAAACCTCGCATGTTTCCTATTCCTGAAATTTAGTATTATGGTCACATGGAAAGATTTTTTTCTTGCTATTTTTCTAAAGAAATTAGTTTAATTGTTCTATGTTTCTCAGCCTCTCCTTAATAACTTCTTAACTTGTCCGGTTTCATGAAAATTCAGCAGAGGAGCAAGGTCTTACGGATATGATGTTCTGCTTTATTTGTGAACTTTAGGGTTTGGGCAGTGGAGAAAACCCCAGTTAGTGCCTCCGTTGGAGGAATTAACAGCAGTGTGAGTTTAGCAGTACGTTGCTTGTGGTCAGCTGGCTGCCCGTTTAGTGCACTGCTAACGCGTCCCTCCAGCCCTGAGCACCCCCAAAGTGGATGTAGAGGAGGAAATGCTTAGAGATATTAGGGAGAAGAGAGAGTGTGGTATCACAGGAGGAATAAGAAGTGTGAGGGGGAGAAATGGGATATAAAGTATGTGGAGATGTGCAGAAAATAAGGCTTTGGTCATTCTGCTGGTGCAGTTCAACTTCCTTGGAAAATATTCTTATTTTATGAAGTTACACCAGTGCCAGAGTTCAGTCACTGGTCCAGTGTAAAGAGTTAATTATTGCTTGCTTTGCTTTAATTTCTCTTACTAGTTCACATTAAGAGTAACAGCACAACACAGGAATATTAATGTTAAATGTGTTTAATACACAAAAGCTCATTACTGTTTCAGTTTACATTTTCTTTGCTTTCTTTCATTTTCATGATTTGTCTAGTACATCTAAGACTAATTCCTTATTTCAGAGTGATTTGATGATCAAACACAGTTCCTTTACAATCATCTTCTTGACTCAGCTTTCTTCCCCACAGTATTAATTGTTGGCTATGACTGAATTTATTCTGACATCACGACTGCTGTGGTGGTTGCCTTATAAAACAATGGATTGCCTGTGCATCTAAGATCTTTATTCCCATTCTTTAGTTGCTTTTTCTACTGTAAGTCTTCCAGATCTCTGCCTCCCTCAAAAACAGTGCTTTTCTTTTCTCTTCCTCTGTATTTTTGCAGAACGTGATGCTCTCTTACAAGCAAAGCCAACTACGGCGCTGTCCCTTTCGTTTAAGTGCACCTCACTGAGTCCTTGTCTGTTTCAGATACATTCAGAAAATGCTGGATTTTTATCTAATATTGTTAGGAAATCTGTGGAGAATGAAGTTTGCTTTATGCTCCTCTTTATTTGACTTTTTGCTTATTTGTTAGTGAGTTTTATAT
The DNA here is from genome assembly GCF_000690775.1 of Eurypyga helias. Classification (NCBI taxonomy): domain Eukaryota; kingdom Metazoa; phylum Chordata; class Aves; order Eurypygiformes; family Eurypygidae; genus Eurypyga; species Eurypyga helias. The sequence continues at coordinate 11,786 of NW_010262308.1, forward strand.
TGTTGCATTATTTGGAGGTGGGAGCAACTAATCCTTCCTGCCATTTCTGTCATCTGCCTTTGTGATGGAGTGACCTAATTAATTACACATGCTGGTTGCTTTCTATATCTAAAAAGAAAATGCTTCTTTGGTCTTGCTTTGTCACTTGATCTTGTTACTGAAATCTTCCTTTTTTTTGTGGTATCCCAAGTTGCATGTAGAATCTTGGAAATAGCTCCAGCTAGTACTCAGTTCCTTATATTTTGGGATAGAGCTTATACGTTAAGATGCCAGACAAAATAGAGTTGTGTTGTAAAGTGTTGCCCAAACTTGTCTTTCCCAGTAACTCCAATGAGTTACATTTAAAAACTTCTGCAAAGTTGTAACTATTAATAAGGATTTGATCTCTTTCCAGCTGTAACTGTTTTTGTTGTAGCAGTGCCGTGGCTTTGACTCGCAGTGTGCTGTTACTCGAGGGGCAGGTGTCACTGGAGTTCATAGTCATCAGAGGTTAATTGAAACTTTCCTCATATATGATACTGCCTTTTGTAAGCTTCAGGAGTGAATTTTATAATAAAAACACTTTTTGACTTAGGTTTGACCTTACTTAAGTCGTTTAATGTTTAACTATCTCATCTGGATTATTTCCTTTGTCAATCATTATGTACATCTTTTTCTCTTTCTCTCTATTTATTTAAATTACAGAATTTATTCCATGCATGGACAAGCTATTCGATGAATCTATACTAATTGGCTCTGGATACACTGCCCGAGAGACACTGAGGTATGACAAAGTGTGGAATAGCTGCGTGCCTGCCAGTGCTGGTTTCTTTCAAGTTTTCTTAATATTTACAATAACGTCTGTATTAGGGCCTAAATCTTTGTTTTAAGTAATTTTATTAGAGTCTAATACTGGAAAGGCTTCTGCTGCTGTAAAGAGAGGCGGTTGTTTAGCACTTTGATGGCACAGAAGGGTATCATCAGCATAGGGTAAAAAGGGATAAATGGAAAATAATTTTTTGAATTGCAGAGCACAAACAAAACTGGTCACAGTGAAACCAACTCAATATCTTCCCAATATTTCACAAAACAGCCTAAGTCTTATGTCCAGTGTAAAATTGGAATGAGATTTAAAGTCATAATCTAAATTAATTGAAAAAATATTTGAACTCTTTTGTCAATAAATACCTTAAAACCTACTCATTTGCAATTGAAAAAAATAAATGGGGAGAATATTTGCTTTCTGTGTCTTCAGTAGTCTACTAGCTTTAGGTGCTTTTGCTGACCAAATGGAAATGTGAACTGGGAGAATTATTTCCTCTTGTTTAAGTATAGAGTGTACCTCATTGACAACGTGTTAGATTTACAAGTATTTGCTCTACTAGATACTTAAACCTGGTATTTTTAAAACTCGGCAGTTTCTGTAACTAATTTTGAAATCAGTGATTAGTTGTGAAACAGCTTATCAGCACTGCTTAACGTGTGACTTAAAACGTGCTAATTTGATCTTAACTGTACGAGATGAAAATGTGTGCTGGGGATGCTTTGCACTGGGGGATGAAAGATCGGAGAGGTAACATTGGTGTTGTGGGACAGATTAATGCAGCTGTGGTTACATCGTGCTGGTTATAATTCTCTTGTGCAATTGAAAAAGCCGTGTGCACTCTGGATTTGCATATAAAAATGGAAAGTTTGGATTTAGACTCTTGAAAATGGCTCCAGGCAGTCATTATTGGTTAAGTTCAACAATCAATTATTTTAACTTTCCTCAGTGTGTTTTCTTAATTTCTTGTTTTCACTGACAGACCACTTGCCTACAGTACGCTGGCAGACCTGGTACATCACGTCCGTCAGCATTTACCCCTCAACGATCTCTCCCTTGCTGTCCAGTTGTTTGCCAAGAACATTGATGATGAGTCCTTGCCTAGCAGTATCCAGACAATGTCTTGCAAGCTTCTGCTAAATTTGGTTGACTGTATCCGGTCTAAAAGTGAACAGGAAAATGGAAATGGTAGAGATATTCTTATGAGAATGCTGGAGGTATTGATTTCTTCAAAACATTTGATAATAAGTTGAATATCCTATTTCATAGTATGTTGTCAATCACATTGTACTTTCTCCTTCCTTCAGAAATGAGAATCTGTGGCAACACTCTGCATATTGTATTTCATTCTAATACTTCAGAGAAGGGCTTTTAAAACTGCTGTGCAGCTGGGTAGGAAGTGTAGTGGAGATGCTTTGCCAGCTCGGCTTACGCATTCGGAGACTTGTTTCGAAGCAGGAAACAATGTCTGTGGTGCTGGGGGAAGCTTGACTGTTGTAGCTATTTAAAAAAAAAAACCTGTTTTTTAAACCCTGGATGACAGTTATCTTGTAGATCTTTTGCATAGCCCAGTACAATCTGTAAAATAGCTGCACTTTTGAGACCTACTTACCCTTTTAAGGATCTTCTTTATATGGAGGATTTCTGGTAAAAATCAGGGGTGTACGCAGAACGCTGTCACCCGTGGTGTAGTACAGGTGAAACGCCACCCGCTTGCTGTAGCCAGGGTGTTACCTGGTGTTTCTCCTGCAACAACAAGGAGAGGCACTCAGCTGTAGGGTGAAACACTTAGTGTAAAGGTTGCTTTAATTACTCTCACTGCGGCATGTGAGAGCACGTCTTGAAATCTAAAGCAAACTGGTGTTAACACTTTGGGATAACTGAGGAAGCAGTATGGCTGCTTGGTTTGGAAGGGGAGATCTAGGAATTCTGAATGTGGTGGATCCCCTCACTCTTTAACCCTTCTCTGTCACTGTCACTGTCCTGCTTCTGAATGCACCAGGGAAGAGATTTAGTCATTTTAGTCACCTCCAGGTTATTTGGTATCTCTCAAACTGAAGTAGCTTTCTAGTAGTGCTTTTTTTCCAAATAAACTTTGACTATTTTTATACTTTAAAAAAATCTATGATGTAGCACAGTTGTTTGGTCATTTGTTTACAACTAAAATTTAAACCTGTAATGTGTACACCTTTCCATACCTCTGACATATACTACATACACACATGAAAAATTACAGCTTTTTATGCTTAATAGTAAATATTTATAGTCTGAAATATTAAGCTTCATTTAAAAAATGAATTCAAATAGCTTTTAATTTAAAATTAAGTGGAATTGTAGAGAGATTCATTTGTAGTTGATGGTTTTACTAGTTTTCAGCAAATATTTTTACTTTTGGAAATGAAGTCTGCAACCTCCTTTGTTGATACACGTAAAAACATTTGCTGTCAATTGGGTGACTTCAGGAGTACTCGGTTGTGGATCTTCTTGATCTCAGTGTGCTGGCTTGAGGTATTGCTAGTAGTAAGTTTAGAGCTATTTTTGAAGAAGAAACTTACTTTCTTTTTTCTTCCCCCTCCCTGCTCTTTCATTTGCTTTTCCTCTTTGTGCCATAGGTTTTTGTTCTGAAATTTCACACTATCGCACGGTACCAGCTCTCTGTCATTTTTAAGAAATGCAAGCCGCAGTCTGAGCTGGGGGCTGCGGAAGCCGCGTTACCCGGAGTGCCGACAGCAGCGAACGCGGCACCTGTTCCTGTGCCATCTCCTGCCCCAGCCACCCCGGTCGCTCCTGCACCAGTACCCGTGTTTGAAAAACAGGGGGAGAAAGAAAAAGAAGATAAACAGACCTTTCAGGTCACAGATTGCCGAAGCTTAGTGAAAACTTTGGTCTGCGGTGTCAAGACAATCACGTGGGGCATAACGTCGTGTAAAGCTCCTGGTGGTAAAATGCATAACGTTTAATGACATTTACCTTTTGTGATTGTACAGTTAAAACTCCAGCGTGACAGCAAATAGCATCTTTAATGGGTAACTACTGTCGTATTCTTTATCCTCTTTCAGAAGCACAGTTCATTCCTAATAAGCAGTTGCAACCTAAGGAGACTCAAATCTATATAAAACTGGTGAAATATGCAATGCAAGCGTTAGATATTTATCAGGTATGTAATCTGGCTGCATAGCACATACAGTTACTGTGCGTTAGATCTTTTAATAGGGCTTTGTTTGTCAGCTAAAAGACAAATTTCACGTGTAGTATGTAGTTTTTAAGTCCGTAATTTCAGGACCACAGCTATTGGGAAGTTTTATGAATTTCAAAATATTTATCACTTGGCAAGGAATAAATTATTTTCTTACCAGGTGTTTTTATCTGTGTTTATGCAGGCAGGTCAGACTAAAAATGCTTGTCTCATGTCGTGGATTAAATCTTTGTAAAGAGATAGTTTAGCTATCAGTTGAAGTATTCCCATGGCTGTGTTTTATCTCCTGTAGTTGAACAAAGTACGGATGAAATGCCAGTGCAGATGATTTGAAATTGCGCTACCTTACAGATACACTATGATACCTCCTGCTGTTGTCTTTTTCCACTTCTGACTTCATGGTTTTAAAATCTCTGCTGAAAACATCCCATTTTAATATTTTCATTGTCACTGTTGGCTCTTATACCCGACTTCTACTTGTATAGGGCTTGCATGTGAAACCTGTAAAATCGGTTGTTTTCAAAGGGTACTTTTAAGAATAGTGGGGGAAAAAAGGTACTCAAATTCTGGAACTAATACATGTGTTTTCTGAATGCCCATAGGTCCAAATAGCAGGAAATGGACAGACATATGTTCGAGTGGCAAACTGCCAGACGGTCAGAATGAAAGAGGAAAAGGAAGTTCTGGAGCATTTTGCTGGCGTGTTCACAATGATGAACCCTTTAACTTTTAAAGAAATTTTTCAAACTACTGTTCCTTATATGGTGGAAAGAATCTCAAAGAACTATGCTCTTCAGGTATTATGTTTTTGTTTACTTTTTTCAATTGATAATAAACAGCGTGGGCCCTGAAGTGCATAAGGCTGATGTGGAATTACAAATAATGTTGAAGTTAGACTGCTTCAAGCTGTGCATGCTATCAAAATACTTTGTAAAGATGGATTTCCTAAAGCTTTCCAGACTAAGTGATGCAAGACAAACATGGGCACTTCAGAAGATATGAATGGACTTTATTCTTGAAAAGTATTGAGCACTGTGGAGTTCCTGTTTCACAGAACACAGGTCCTATAATACACATTTAAAGTTAAACTCTAAACTTGAATACTTCAGTTTAATGCGTACTTGTTTTCCACTGGGGGTAACCTGAATCACTTGGGTAGCAGTGGAGATGGGGAAAGAAATTTGTCTGAGTTTTGTGTTTTAAATGGGTAGTGCATTTACCCCTCTGCTCTTTTCATTACAGCAACAATAACTCCTTTGTGGTTTCCTTTTATAGATTGTTGCCAATTCCTTCTTGGCAAACCCTACTACCTCTGCCCTCTTTGCGACGATTTTGGTTGAGTATCTTCTGGATCGGCTGCCAGAAATGGGCTCTAATGTGGAACTCTCCAATCTGTATCTCAAGCTGTTCAAGTTAGTCTTTGGCTCAGTTTCACTATTTGCAGCTGAAAATGAACAAATGCTGAAGGTAAAGGTCATTTGTGTTAAAAAGAAAAAAAATCTGTTTTGACTCCTAGTATGTTCTTCAGGTGTGTGAAGGAAGTGCGGGTGCGGCTTTACGGTGTCTAACACTTGATTAGTCTGTTCATCCTTGAGCTGCAGCAGTGCTACCTCTCCATTTTTCCAAATCCAAGTACATTGCCTTATTTATAAGAAATTGTTTCGGTCACTGTTTGCTTCATATTTGAAACTATGAAGCTGTGTACTAATTGTGAGTATAAATGACTGATAGGTGCTTGTGGTCTCGTTAAGGTGGCCATAAACCTGTGCAACTTCTGGGCAGGGTGTGTGTGTCGCCTTGCATAGTTTTTCTCCTTTATTTCCGTATTAACTTGATGCTTTTGCTGACACTGGGATCAGTTTTGTGTGTTGGGGAATCTTGGTCATTCCTGTCGTATTCTGTGACGTGTACCCTTTGAGTTAGATCTTTCTGGGCTTTTGAAAAGTCTGGATTAAGGAATGCTGGTTTTTCTACCGACAACATAGTGTCTGTGTGTTGGTTTATGTTGGTGAGATCATCTACTTGTTCAGCGAGTTTAGAAATACTGAGTTGGAAGCACGAGTGTGCTTTTCTCTTAAAAGTAACAGCTGCCCCTATCTAGAAAAAACATTAAGATGTTAATTGAACGCTGCTCCTTCTCTCATAATTTCCCTCCTTTTCTCTTTTGTCTACCATAGACTAAACGAGTTCTGATACTCCGTGCTTAACGATTTGTTACAGCAGGTTTCGTTCAGTTTTCTGGGCAGAACAGAGTAGGGACTACTAATTTTTCAGATTCTTTGAAAGATAATAGTAATACGAAGCAATATTCATATAACCTTGCTTAAATTCTTCTCGTTTGTCGTCAGAATCAAGGTCGTGGGATATTATAAGCTGGAGATCCAATTTAAAGAGCGTGATTTACTACCTTCATGGTTTCACGCTGCTGTTACATTTCTTTGTTTCAGCAGAATTGATGACATGGGCCTTGGGTAGGACAGTTTAATTGAAATGAAGAAGTCTATTTGCAGCATTTGCATAGCGATGTAGAAAGCTTTTAGGTGTTAATAAAATCCAGAACTGTGTCACTGTCTGTCCCTGATCTGTGAGAATCCTTGTATTTCTTGATTTCTGTGAACTGTGAATGTCCTGTGCTCTAGAAGGGCCAGCAGTTCCCTAGCTGGTTTTTCAACTTGTGAAAGTTCGCTTTCAAAGCGAAATTTTAGCATTCACAAACATCAAGAATTAGTGATGAAGTTAGATCAGGAGTAAATTGCCAAGAGAAGACGTTTCTCAGTAGTACTCTGACACTTGTGGTTTCCACTGCACATCCCTTGTTTCTGTGGAGCAAATAGTCTTCATTGGGTCAGGTTTGCAGAAGGTGTCTGGTTTTTTCTTTTTCCTTTTTAATACGGTTACTGCTTGGAGTAGCAAGCAGACTGTCATTTGGCTAATATGAAGCAAGGTTTAATTACTGAAAGAATGCTCTGGGTTCTTGATACTATTCAGATACAGGTTTCCTTTTTAACTGTTCATCAACAGCGGTATAGTGTTAACGTGGTATCAGAGTACTCGGAACAGTTGAAGGTTTTTGATCTGAAAAACGTGTCTCATGCTAAACTCTTGTACAGTACAACAGTGATGAAATTGGTGTTTTATTAATCTTCAAGCTTTATTTTTTTTTATAGCCACATTTGCACAAGATTGTGAACAGCTCTATGGAACTTGCACAGACTGCCAAAGAGCCCTATAACTATTTCCTGCTGCTCAGAGCACTGTTCAGATCTATTGGAGGAGGCAGTCATGATCTGTTATATCAAGAATTCTTGCCGCTGTTACCAAACTTACTGCAAGGTAGAACAAAACCTTTTTTCCCCACCCCGGTTTCTGATCCTTTTATGTAGATAGTAGTCATAATGTTATATTATGTAATTAAAATCCCCCAGACTAAAGCCCTAACCCTGATAAGTAGCATCTGATTTTGATCTTAGCAGTTGATTAAATATCTTGAATGTGGCTTATTTTCATTTACTATCAGCTGCTTCAGGCTCCATAGTTTTGGCTGCTTCACAATTTCTGCTGCTTGTTTTTCTGCTTTCCATTGTGGGGCTGTTGGTTTTTCTTTCTTGCTTGCTTGTTTTTTTTTTTCCTATGGATGACAACATTAACATGAAGCACTGAGGGGTAAGAGTAGTAGGAGTAGCAGTGTTGTCAGGCCATCACTGGTTTTGTGGGAAGAACGTAACAGAAGCTCAGGTTGTTCTGCAGTGAGGGCATGTGTGTGCACCTGCAGCTTTTATTGCAGTTAGCAAATATTTGCTATCTATAAATCATTATGTAAAATACATGTCAGTATAGAAGTGCTAGTTAGGTTTATGGAATATATGAAGTCTTGGTGGGGGAGAAAAATAAGTTGAGGAATGTGTTGAGTCTGTATGGGACAGTGAATGTACTTGAGCTCATTTAATGTTTCTCCTCAGGAGTCCAGATATTTTAAAACCAATTTGTTCTGTGGGGATTTTACTGTCTTTTTCTCGTTTTCATCTGCTGTACTCAAATGCTACTCAAGTCTAATATTAGTTTTTAGAATATGCATAGATAATCTTTTGTATGTGCATGTAACTACGAAAACATTCATCTTCACAGAACTTTAAAAATGTCAGGTTATTCTGAATTTAGGGCATAGCAATTTTAACAATAAACTGTATGCTGTCTTTTGAGTGTATAACTTATCAATGATTTTCAGGACTCAATATGTTGCAAAGTGGCCTTCATAAACAGCACATGAAAGACTTGTTTGTAGAGCTCTGCCTCACAGTGCCGGTTCGTTTGAGCTCATTACTGCCCTATCTGCCGATGCTGATGGATCCCTTGGTGTCAGCTCTCAATGGATCTCAGACCCTGGTTAGCCAAGGATTAAGAACTCTTGAACTGTGCGTGGATAACTTGCAGCCAGACTTTCTGTATGATCATATTCAGCCAGTTCGAGCTGAGCTAATGCAGGTAAACGTGTTGTTTCCTATTAGACCACACGAGGTCATTGATTTGCTAAATATCTTTAGAAATTTGTGTGAACTGTTGGATATAAAAACTTCAGAAATCTGTCATAAGAACCGTAGCAGTCTGATTTGTGTGTAAAAGGCAGTTCATAGAATCACAGCCTGGTTTGGGTTGGAAGGGACCTTAAAGCCCACCCAGTCCCCCCCCCTGCCATGGGCAGGGACACCTTCCACTAGACCGGGTTGCTCCAAGCCTCATCCAGCCTGGCCTTGGACACTTCCAGGGATGGGGCATCCACAGCTTCTATGGGCAACCTGTCCCAGCACTTCACCACCCTCTCTGTGAAGAATTTCTTCCCTACATCCAAGCTAAAACTCCCCACTTTAAATTGAAACCCGTTACTCCCTTTCATGTTGCTGCAGGCCCTTGTAAGAAGTCCCTCCAGCTTCCTTGTAGCCCCTTCAGGTACTGGAAGGTGCTATAAGGTCTCCCCAGAGCCTTCTCTTCTCCAGGCTGAACAAGCCCAGCACAGTAGTTGATGTGCTGTTTAACTGAAAGTGAAAAATTGAGAAGTGAATTAATTACTTTTTCTGTACATCCTGTTAAGGGGTTTAAAGTTAAGACTTGCAACTCAACAGGAAAAGTATTACTACGTTGGGTTCGTACAGAAAACGATTAAAATTTTTTAATTTTTTTTAAAGAAAGACCAAGAAAAGCTGATTACCTTCAGCATATCATGATCGACAACTATAAAGTCGTAAACATACAGTGAAAAAGGTGTGCCTGAAATTGGGAACAGTGTTTTAAATGCAGCTATTTCCCCATATACACTGCTTGCATACACTTTATCCTTTAAATACAGTATTTACTTTATTTGCTTTTTATATTTCAAAACTAGCACTTTGAGGTTAATTCACTTCAACCTTAACTAGCCTGCTTTTTTTTCTTTTCAAATTCATAACATTGTTTACTTATTATTATCTAATATTAGCCGTAAACGTGAAATTACATTTCAGTGTGGCAAAGATTCTGTAGTTGATCACATTTCTCTAAAATGGCATTTAGGACAACCTAGTTCCAAAGCATGAACTGAAACTGCTTTTATTCAACATAGGTAGGTATTCTCTGGAAGTCATGCAGGATCAGTTACCCAGATAGAATAAGTGTGTTCCTCTACACTTTTTTTTTAACTTTACAACTTGAAAAATTGGAAGTGAGGCTGGTGTGACCACGTAACATTTAAAACTTACAGGCTTTGTGGCGTACACTGCGTAATCCTGCAGACAGCATTTCTCATGTGGCTTATCGTGTACTTGGTAAATTTGGTGGAAGCAACAGGAAGATGTTAAAGGAATCGCAGAAACTACAGTATGTAGTCACAGAAATCCAAGGACCCAGTATTACAATCGAATTTTCAGACTGTAAAGCATCCATTCAGCTCCCAATGGAAAAGGTAAGGGCCTAAGTTTTCTGTGCTGAGAAACCATCTTACTCATTTTCCCCTTATTAGAGATACTTTGGAAGTTTGTTTGCTTGTAAAACCTTAATTAAATATGTGGTATGACTGCCAGTTCCACATATGAGTTAATGAATATCTAATGTGATAGAATTTGCATAATTAGAAGTAGGTTTTAGGATCTCATGCATACATGTTTGTTTTTATATCCTATCCGTTAGACAAATAGATTTCTACTTCATTTATGTTGTAATGAAGAAACAAAACCCACTTAAGTATCCTTTTTGTTTGTTTCAAGTAATTTTTGAGTTGTCAGAGTTGTCAGGTAAAGTATAAAAAGGTGTTTCAGAAATAACTGCAAAGAGCTTATTTTCTTTTTAACTTTGTAGTGACCTACACTAGTTAGACCTACACTAACTTCTTGGGTCATTTCAACATGTGAAATTAGCAGAAGCTTGCCAACTTGTTCTTTCTTTTTTTTTTTTTTTTGTCCCTTCAAACTGTTCCATATGTCACCCCCATAATAATATATTTCAACAAAGTGGCAGGATAGGGAGCTAAACTGGCACAAGTAAGTGCTTCCTGTGCATGTTTTTCCCCTTCCTACCTTTTGGTGAACGGCAGGAATCTGCTCTAAAACCTCCCTGTTTTCTTCTTGAAGTCTACCAGAAACTTCCACAGTGGGTTGTAGATGGTTATTCTGAGGACTCCAGTGATTTGGTTTTGTTGTCTCTGGGCTGGGATAGGACTTCTCAGAGTGTCACTTTGTACTTGTAGTGGCTTTTCTCTGGCAGTCTCGGTGTACTGCACATGCTTAGTTCTGGCTAATTGCAGCAATCTAATCTGTGTCTTGGGATCTGAGAGTGAAGCTGGATTCCGAGTTAATTCGGCCTGTAGAGTTTTAATACTTGCCTTTACAAGTACACATTTTGAAGTGGGTATGATCTGAATGTAGCAACCAATTTTCTTCACCGGCAGCTGGCTCTCCTTGGCTCCGACCAGCCGAGGGGCTTAACCGTAGCTTGGAAAAATGATTCTTAAAATGCAGGTAGCTTTACTGATGTCTCCTCCTCTGTTCTGAACCTGATGAGTTGAATACGGGTAACTCCTGTAATTGCTGGCATTTTCCTATCCTGCTAGGTTTAATTCAACCCAAATTTTCCAAAATATTTATGTGTTAACATGTTAGTTAATGATACGGCACAATCTTCAGCTTCTTGGTGTTGACCCAGAGGAAATGTGAAATTAAAAGGAAAAAGAAATGCATTACATGGAAAATGGAAAATCCATGTTCTCTTTTAGTGCTTTGTTAGTCTTCTGTGCTGTGTGTAAAACTCATTGTTCCTTTCATTGGGATGCTGATGAGCTTACTCAGACGGGGTTGGGATGACAGCTAGGCAAGTCAGGAAGTGCCAAGATGGCTTTCCTTTCAAAGAGGGAAAATGCCCACTTCTTGGTAGCAGAGCCTTTTTCTTCCTAATCTTGTTTAAGCATGGATGGTTAGATTTTAGTTATGATTGATGAGGTATTGGAATTCCTTATTTTGTACACTCCAAAACAGTTTTCACCTGTGTGTTTTATACTTATGCCTATTTAATTTTTTTTTAAAATTTCTTCCATTTTTGAGGGGGAGAAGGAGAGAAATTATCTAGCTGTGTTTTATGTGTATTTAAATACATACAAAATAGAAATTCTGCAGAAAGATGTATTCCCCTCCCCTTTTCATCGCTTTCATATTTTGAGAGATTATTTGAATTATTCTCAAATGTATTAAATAAACCACATTGCAAAGAAAAAGGGTGGTACTATTTCTATTAAGAGGTGTTTAGAAGTTGCTTACAGGGATATTTCATCGTGGATGATGTAGCTCTTGATTTGTACGGAGAATATGACAAAGTAATTCGTAAGAACATTTTTTGGTACCATTTATGTATGTGTATAAATGCGTTGTGTACCTATAGTACACGGGGATTAGGAAGAGAGATTATGCTGGAGGGAAGGTGAAGAAGATTTTCTTGAGGGAGGAGAGAGAATGAAGGTTCAGCTCACTCATGACTTCTAATGCTTTCTGACCATGGAAATGTATCTGCCGTGAAACTCTGCATTTATGAAAGCACAGCAAATACCATCACAGTTTGAAGTCTGTGCTCTCAGGCATTCTCTGCATTTCTTAACTTAGGCAGTCCAAATTGCACATACTTTTAAATTTAGTTTAAATATGTATTGAAGATGCTGTTGCCTTGATTTTTCACCTGATTGTAAATATTAAGAACAAGAAGTGTTTGTTTACCATCCATCCTTTCTCATGATAGGCGATTGAGACTGCTCTGGACTGTTTGAAGAGTGCTAACACAGAACCGTATTATCGGAGGCAAGCGTGGGAAGTAATCAAGTGTTTTTTAGTGGCTATGATGAGCCTGGATGACAACAAACATGCGTTATACCAGCTTCTTGCACATCCCAAGTATGACAGTTCTTTAAATGTAAATGTGTATGTAAAATCTAGTGTCTTTTAAAATAACCTAGTTTAGAGACAGTGGTTAGTTTAGGCAATGTATTCTTAATGGGATTTTTACCTGCCAGTTTATCCTGCTTCTTTTTTAAATCAGTGCAGTAAGTGGAATTTTGTCAGCGTATTATTTAATGCCAGTGACATGTGTCAATGTTTCATCCTTGGATTTTCTTCCCCTAATTCCAGTACAATTTATAATCTGTTACATATGATCAGATAATTTTTTAAAATTAATTTTAGTTTAATATATTTAAATGGTTGGAAAATTCTGGTGCTTAATTTTGTTTTAAAGATGAACTTAGATTGTGATGTTTTGTATGTGCATCTAACTTTTTACTAAAGCAAAAGAAAAAATTCAGCTTTGTTTAGTGCCCAGATTGCAGCATAGTCACACGCATAAAATGTTTGTCGTAGTGGGGGGCTTTTATTGACACATAATGACTTAGTTGCTTTTAGGCAACTTTAGCATCTTGGCTCACAAAGTGTGTGCTGAGTTGGGAGTTTTGCAGTGTAGTAAGTGTGGGTAAAGAGTATAGTAGCTTTCATAACTTGTTAGACTTGACATAAGCATAGCTTTGCAGTGAATAGGTTTTGTTGGGCAGTGATTTGATAAATAATGTTTTAGTCTTTCAAGATTAAAATCAAATGTCGGTTTAAAAAAGGGAAAAATGTCAAAATATTGAAAATGACATTCTGTAATTGAGTTGCAGTATGATGCCTGTATACCTATTATTTGTAGCATACGTGGCTTCTTTTGAACCGCTGGCTTTAAATGTTCCTCATGAAATTGAGCTATCCATCATGTCTGAGACCAGTCGTTGACAAAATTCATATGGACTGAGTGAACTGGTGTAGCTCTATCAAAATGAGGGGAAAACGGGAGGGGAGAATGAGTTAGATACCAAGAGCAAACTTCAAATCAAGACTTTGACAATGCTCATGATTGAGTTGCCAGTACTGCAGTTTAGGGTTATAATGAACTTGATTTTGTCTTTCAGCTTTACTGAGAAGTCCATACCCAGTGTGATTATTTCGCATCGATACAAAGCTCAGGATACTCCAGCTCGTAAAACGTTTGAACAGGCATTGACAGGGGCGTTCATGTCAGCAGTCATCAAAGACCTGCGGCCTAGTGCTCTGCCTTTTGTCGCCAGCTTAATCCGCCATTACACCATGGTGGCAGTGGCTCAGCAGTGTGGTAAGTGAAGCAGAACAGAGACCGTGTGGCTGTCATGGGAGGGGTGGAGAAGTCTATGCTTTTCTAGTAGTAGTTTGCTTTAAGAAAGTCATGATATTGCAGTTTCTTCTGGGTAGAAGAACCCAGGGTTCTGGGTTTTGTTTGATTGCTGAATTTTTCGTTAAATTCTTTTGAGCGGTGAAAAAATTAAGCAGGTTTTTAAAAACAATATTAAGTGATTGCTTTTTTTAAACGCTACAGCCAATGAAATAATTACAGCATGGAACAGTTTATGTTTCCAGAGCATTTGTGTAACTTGACATACACAGTTATTTCTGTGAATGGTCTTTGGGTTGTTTCCACGTGTGGTTTTGAAGGACCATCAGAGGAGCTGAGTGAATGTTAGGGCACTGCAGTGGCTGGTATCCATGCAGTAAACTTTTTATTTGGAGTTGACTGTATGACAAGGAATCTGGGAAAAGACATGCTATAAGCATATCATTCTTCATTGTCACATTAATGCAACTTAAATTTTTATGATTCTTCATTTTAATTAAATCTTTTTGCAGTGCCTAATCTAGTGCATGGAAGAAAATACTCAAGTAGATGTAATCTTTTCTTCTTCTGAGGGTGAAGAATGCCTTGCAATCTATTTATATGCAAATGGACACAGTGCTTACTGCTTTTGCTGTCAGATCCTTAGAGGAGTAGTAAAATCTAATTGAAAGACTATTCATATTGAAATATCCATTGTTTTATCCCCCTCCCTTTTTTTTTTCTTTTCTTCTTCCCCAATACAAATTACAGGTCCGTTTTTGCTGCAGTGCTATCAGGTTGGAAGCCAGCCTAGCACGGCCATGTTTCATAGTGAAGAAAACGGGTCAAAAGGCATGGATCCCTTGGTGCTTATTGATGCCATAGCAATCTGCATGGCATATGAGGAGAAGGAACTCTGCAAAATAGGAGAGGTGGCACTCGCAGTGATATTTGATGTTGCAAGCATTATCTTGGGTTCAAAGGAAAGGGTAATATATATATATTTTTAAGTATTTAAATGATCTTGTTTCAGCCAATAAAATTCTACTTCTAAAATTTTGGAGGCTACCAGTGCACTGAAAATGCGACCTGATACATTTCTTTGTTTCCAGGCCTGCCAGCTTCCTTTGTTTTCGTACATTGTGGAACGTTTGTGTGCTTGCTGTTACGAACAAGCTTGGTATGCTAAACTAGGAGGTGTCGTGTCAATTAAATTTCTTATGGAACGGCTGCCACTCATTTGGGTCCTCCAGAACCAGCAGACTTTCCTGAAGGCACTTCTCTTTGTTATGATGGATCTAACTGGAGAGGTATGTAATGAATGAATTACATCAAACAGTGTGGGGGGAAACAAACTTCTTAAATTCACACAGATTAAAACCCTGCTAATCTTGATTTTACCATATCTGCAGTAGTTACAAGTGAATTTTAGTCATTTTAACTTAAATGGAGACCTGATGTTATGAATGAGTTCTGTTGGGTTTTTTTTTTTTTTTTTCAACATAACTTTGCCAAAGTTGTTGGAATTACAGTTGCTTCTTTCTGAGTGGAAATGCACAGGTTGCATTCAGACCAGGGAAAGAACACTAGGTTCACTGTCACCTGCATGAAACACACTGTTACATTTTCATCTTTCTGTGTTTAGTCTGAAAGGGGCTCATCCTATCTAAGAGCTGGATGCAGTTACAGATACCTTAATCAGCTGCTCGACCTTTTCTCAGTTGTGAACCATACAGTGACAATGTTACTAAAGGTTCCAGCACCCGAGTTTGTTTATAAGGTGGTGTTGCATTGCAGCTCACAGTTTTGGAATGACTCAGTGGGAAAGACTAGTTCAGTATGTGTTCTTCATGTGTTTCTAACTGTTTGCTGAGTATTCATCAAAATCAAATGCCAAGTTCATTGATGAGTAGTGTGTAGATTGGTGATCTCTCATCTGTACTTTTTCAATAAAAATAACCTATGATACCTTAGGTTTCCAATGGAGCAGTTGCCATGGCAAAGACCACGTTAGAACAGCTTTTGATTAGATGTGCAACTCCTTTAAAAGATGAAGAAAAACCAGAAGAAATCCTAGCAGCACAGGAAAAGTCCTTCCATCATGTAACGCATGACCTCGTTCGAGAAGTAACCTCTCCAAACTCTACTGTGAGAAAACAGGCCATGCATTCATTGCAGGTACTTGCACAGGTCACGGGAAAAAGTGTCACGGTGATCATGGAGCCACATAAAGAGGTAAGCAGAGATACTTACTGAAAGTCCAAGTGCATGTGAAGTTGTTTAACACTTTGGATTTGTAAAATGCGTTCCTGAGTAAATTTTCCCGCCTTAGTGGTTGAAGTTCTTAGTGCTTTGGTAGCGTATGTTCGTCATTTGCTAGGTTTCGTTGTTCTGAAGTACGCTCTGGCAGGAGTGCTGTAGAGATTTGTACAAGCTGTGCCTGACTACTTAGCCAGTATTTTTAGTGTCTTCAGGTTGATCTACTTTGTGAAATTATGGACTGCCTGCCCTACCAGCAGTCAGACACAGGCTAGGCCAGGTAGATTTTGACCCTCAATTCTGTGTGTATTTTCTAAATATGAGGTTTATTGCTATGCCTTTCCCTATCCAGAGAGAGACTACAAAGATCAAAGCTGCTTGAAATCACATTTTGCTAGATACTCATTAAAGCTAATAGCATTCATTCTCTTTCAGGACAGGTAAATGTACTTAAGCCCTGAGGGCCACCACAACATATGAAATTATAGATGTTATTGTGGTTTGGGAGCATGCAGAGAAGGATCCTTGATTGGTATCTTATTTTCCAGAAGGTCGTTATGGAGAAGAGTGAGAAGTTGTGTAATGGAAAAAAAACTTACATGGATGTTTTTGTTTTTCTGATGGCTTAGGATTTTAGATAGACTTATTTCTTAACTTGAACACTTAAAATTCTTAAGTCTATGAATTTCTTAATTGTTTATAGCATTATCTGAAGTTATTAAATATCATAGATCTGTTCACAGAGAGTATGTAATAACTACAGTTACTGAGTTGTTTTGCTAACTGACTGTGTTAGTAGTTCAGAGAAATGCTTCTCTTCTTGCTTAGTGATTTCTGAAGAGGTACGTCTGGAGCCATGACTGGTGATGTCTTAGTGCCTAGGTCTGTGGGGTCATTGAATAGACTGCTAATTCAGTAATCTAAATTACATTGTGTAGGTTCTCCAAGACATGGTTCCTCCTAAAAAGCATTTACTTAGGCATCAACCTGCAAATGCCCAGATTGGCCTGATGGAAGGAAATACATTTTGCACAACACTGCAACCCCGTTTGTTTACGATGGATCTAAATGTTGTGGAACACAAGGTTTTCTACACAGAGGTACTTTCTTTTTATGTTGTCATATTTGAATGTAGATAGTTTATGGTGTTAGAACTTTCATTGTTAAAAGTACATATTTTCTCTGTGCATTTTAAACTTTCTCCAAAATGTAAGAATTTACATTTTGAAATGTGAACAGAGGTCTGCCTTTATAACATGAGCTCTGAGCTAAGCAGAATATTCTAATGTGTGTGAAAGATATGAAATGAACTTTGTTATACTCCTGGTAGTGCTAACTTTCATATTTAGGTCTTATTTTAGGCACAGTAAATCTATTAAATAGACCGTTGTACTGCCGAAGTTCTTGAGTCCCTAACAGTTTGAGTAAAATCAGATACAAAACTAGTGTGCAGATTTAACTTAAACTGTCTAGTCCCTGGGTTTCCTAGCTGTCTTGTCCACACAGATCCCTTTATACCAACAGTAATCCAGTTAGCAGTGCAGGTATGGGGTACATGCAGAGGATCCTCTGTTTTTTTTTTCCTTAAGACATAAACAAAGTGCTTTAGATCAAAAGTGTCTGTAAGCGTGAGAGTGAGATATTGGTATTGGGAAGGTCTGCATCCTAATAGTGTTCTTGGATATAGGTGCAGCCTGGACATAGATAACTTCCATAACTTACTTTCAACCTCCTCAGTGTTTTCTGATGGAAAACATAGACACCTATTGAAAACACTCAGCTGCGAAGAGGAGAACTCTCTAGGGAAGAATTGTCCCTCTGGGCAGTGTTCCAGGACCATTAAAATTACTGAAGATATTTTCAGCATGTGTTTTCCCTATTACTCTCCTGTTCTGTTAGCCCTTTCCTCAGTATTTTCTGTACGTATTATTGCCCTTCAGGTGGCAAGCTCTTCTGTAGACCTGTTCTTTTATCACATTAGCAGCCTGTTTGCACATGGCCAGGAAAATGCAAAATGGCTAATTTCTGCCTGACTTTCTCTGGTGGCAATGCTAATGGGCTTTTTTGCCTCTGGCTAACCACCAGTTTTCATGGGGACTTACACTTGGTATTGAGTAGAATTTTTGCCTGTTGGTGAAATTTGGGAATTGATTTGTGTGTTTGCATAAACTTGCCTCTTTGAGGAAACAAGGCTAAAAAGGTCACTGATAATACTGTCTCAAACACGATTCACAATGCTGTGCTAAAATGATGGTTTATTTTTTTCCATAGTTACTGAATTTGTGTGAGGCTGAAGATGCTGCCTTAATGAAACTACCTTGTTACAAAAGTCTTCCATCGCTTGTACCTCTTCGGATTGCAGCCTTAAGTAAGTGAAAGTTCCTCAACAAAATTCGAGGTAGCTGAGTGTCCTTGTGAGCAATCGGCAGTCGTCTTCCCAGCATCAGCAGAAAACTTGACTGCTTGAAGACTGATGACTGCTCTCCAGAGGTCACAGTTTAATGGCGAATACTGGGAAAGTATCGCTGCTTTCTTAATGGCTAGGATTGACTTTCTGAAATTACCCAAAATATTTTTTGACTAATTATGTTATATAGCATTAGGAAAACTTCAGAACACTGTTAATAGAATTTCCATTCTTTTACTACTCTATGATGCCTGTTGCTTTTGGCAAAACATGCTATGCTTTAGCTGTCAATAATTTAAAATGAAATAAAAGAAACAAAGAGAAAAAACGTAGATTTAGGGTTTCTCCCCCCCCCCTTGAAACTGAGTTAACAAAGGGAACAAATTTACTTTGATATTTGCAGATGCTCTAGCTGCCTGCAATTACTTGCCTCAGTCAAGAGAGAAAATCATTGCTGCACTTTTCAAGGCACTTAATTCAACCAATAATGAACTGCAGGAGGCAGGAGAAGCATGCATGAGAAAGGTTAGTGTATTAAAACAAAGTTGCTTTTGAGGCCTTTGTTCTCTCTGCTTTACTTCCTTGTTACATGGGCAAGTTCTCTACAGGGAATAATGGCTGTTTTGTTAAGTTTTTGTTAGTGACACCAATATAAATAAGTTTGTCACATGTGTTTTCTGGGGGGTTTGAACTTTAGCCATACTAATTTCTTCTGGTTGAAATGAAGTATTATAAGCTCTTGGACGAGGACCATGGTCTTTCTGTCTGTCTGGCCTTTCAGTCTTTCTGTTTGATGTTTGCAAATATATCTTCTTTTCTAAATAAACAGTGTTAGTCCTTCCTAGCAGTTTTGTAAATGTGGCTGGCTTCATTGGAAAAGCTTTTTCTGTGTTTCTTCTTTCTTCCTAAAAGAAGACCTAAAAGAGACCCTATAGTTGGTTTTGAAGATGTAAGCACTAGCAGAGAGTTGAAGTGCATTATGGTATGGCAGTTACCTTAAGGAGCAGACTGTGGCCGTAGTGTTTAAGGTCAGAACTGGTATCCTTGCACGGTGCTACACGGCACTGTCTGTTCTGTGGATGCTAGGTGATAGTGTGAAAAAGCTGGAAGGATAGGGAAAAGGATATTCTGTCATCATGATTTGTTGCCCAGTAGGTATGCTTAATTCTGATTCAGCAAGATTAATACCGTTCTTCTAAATATAGAAAGTGATAATAAAAATGTTACAGTCTCCTCGTAATGATGTGTATGTTGGCTGGCACGTAGCAGGGAATATAACTGTAATAATACAGGGGGTTTACATTGGTTTAGACCATTGATTGATTAGAGGTCAGACGTTGTCTTTTCGTGTCATTCTGGTCATGAAGGGGAATGTAATTCTGATTTATGGTTTGCTAATGATACAGGTGGGTTAAGAGGTAAGAGGGAGCAAGTAAGGGTTGTTCTGACCTGTGGTAGAAGATTTTTTTCTAATTTGTTTTTCCTGTGACAAATCCATGCCCACAGGATGTTTGGTTATGACAGGAACCATATGACATTTTGGTTATGACAGTTATTCTTTCTGGCTGCTTGCAGCCAGGTTCTCTTCACCTTTTGTGTTACTCAGGATACATGAAGATTGTAACACAGAAATATGCTCTGTTGCTTTCGGCCAGCTTCACAGGCAGTTCTTAGTGAAGTATTGTCTAAGTAGTTTGTCCATGGCATATTTAATTTATAACTGTGGCAGCTTTTTAATCCATCTGTAATTAAGATCTCCTACTTGATTATCTTATGGAATGTCCTACTAAGTGTCAGAAATACTGACGTGCTTCCCAGATCCATCTTGTCACTATATATGTTTCCAGCAGTAAATATTGGCTAAACAATTTCATTCTGAAAGTTCAAAATAAAAGTCAACAGAATTTATTTTAAGAAAGATGCTTGCACTACAGTTGCTCGCCTCTCTATCTGTATCTTAGTCCTGTACTCTCTCGCAGTTCTTGGAAGGAGCTACGATAGAAGTTGATCAAATTCATACCCACATGAGACCATTGCTTATGATGCTGGGAGACTATCGGAGTCTGACACTGAATGTTGTGAATCGTCTGACATCTGTCACTAGACTTTTTCCAAACTCCTTTAATGATAAATTCTGTGATCAGATGATGGTAAGCCCATTCAGATTCTCTTTTAGTAATACTTGTATTGTTGAAATGTCAAAAGAACAGTACAGTAATGACTCAGTGTATATATTGGAAGTAAAAGATATTTGGTTTACAAATAATAGGGGAAAAAAAATCTTTAAACAAATTGATTTAATTTCCAGAGAGCCGGTAACCTAGAAAGTCAAGAGATCTTCTCTTCTAGTGAAGATATACCTAGTTATGCTAAGGTCTGCTTGGACAAATTGATCTTTTAAGCAAGGTGCCAGTAGTGCAACATACTAAGGAAACCCTTGAAAATATATCCTAGTGGACTAAGTCCTTTTGGTGTTTTCTTGATTTATAAAATGGTGGAAGATACTGCCCTTCTTCACAGTTTTTAAACTGTGTGTGAATTCTTTGTGCTTTTGCCATGGATATTTAAACGTTTAAATGCACATGTGTCAAGAAAATCATTAAACGAGTGATTAAGCCTATCATCATTGTATATCAGGCCTCAGATTTTTGTGCCTTTTGTTGCATGTATTTCTATAACCCCTGCTTTCTTGAACATGGAGAGGACGTTTAGCAACAGTCAACCCTTAAATCTGGGGGAATGAAAATATCTAATAGTTTTTCCTTTTGTTTCCTTCAGTTATTTCTGCTTCTACTTCTTTTCTTGTAGCATATGCTGTCACTTGGTAAAATGGAGCAGTATAATTACAAGAATGGTACTAATTACCCTCTCTTTATAGCAACACCTGCGCAAGTGGATGGAAGTTGTAGTTATTACACACAAAGGTGGACAACGGAGTGATGGAAATGTAAGTTAATGAATGCTTTTATGTGGGAAGACAAGAAATAAATAGTATTAATATTTTGGAGTTACAGAACTCATTCAGTTGGAAATGTTGCCATAACTGGTTATGCACTGATGTTTTGTTATAAGCTAATGAATTTGTATGTATATCGAGTATTCCTGACAAATCCTAGTGAAAGGACCTTATCTGCTGAGAGTGGTTACTTTTCAAGCCTGTCCTGTACAGGTTGGTGTAGGGGACTGTTCGGTGATGAAATTTTCTTCCACTCAGGATTTTCTGCTTAAAAATCTGTTCCTCATTGGAATGACTGACAAGCTCAGCAGCATAATCCCTCTTTTTTCACTAATATATTCAATGTTCATAACATAATCTGTTGAAAACTATACAGAATAATAATATAATCCCAGTTAATTTAAAATATGGTGTATGAAAACTAAGTTCAATATTTACCAGTTGAGATCACATTTAAATCTCTCTCCCACCCAAACTAGTGGCCTCAGTGTTGGACTATGGGAAGCTGATCAGTTTTCTTATAAATGGAAAATTGCACAGTGTAGTGCCAACACTGCCTGCTCTTAGCAATACAGCACTGCAGGGAATTCCTGCCTCGGTGGTGTCTCATGGAGATTACCGAAGTTCCATAGTTCTAGTAAGATTTTAGTGTTGGGATTTATTATTGCAACTAAGAAAAAAATTGGAGGGAATTTCATGAACTTCTGTTTTTCAAATCAGAGTGAAGTTAGAGTGCCTTTTTATTTCCCTCAAAACATGGGAATGGCTTAATGGCTTTTCATTGTCCTTTCCTGTCATTGCAGAGAGCTTTTAAATCTGAATCTAGGCAGTGCTTTGTATTTGACCTGGATGTTCTCCAGCGGAGTGCCACTTCTTTCTTGCGTTAACCTTAAAAACTGCATTTTTCAGTTAAACACCTTTTAATCAGGTCAGGGTAGTTTTAAGGTCGTAATATTCTTTTGGGATTCGCTTTTCCACACACTTGATGATTACAGATATCTTGCAAATATTTTTGTAGCAATAGTTTTTCAAGCCACAGTGTGGCACCTCTAGAACAGTTTTAGTTGTCTCTAAGTCACATTTAATTGTGAATTATTTTGTTTCTAATGTGTTCTGTTCATGTTTTCTATGTAGTTGTGTGTTTATTCTCCTAAGCCTGTAATTTTCTTTTTTTTAGTGTTGGTTTAAAACCTATGTATATTGAGGGGGAGGTGCACACCAGACATGTCAGAAGGAATCTACTGTCACATCTTGAGGGAGGAGAGAAGTCTGTGGAAACGTTTTCACATAGAATTGTGGGCCTACAAAGTTGATTGAAATATTATTTCCCCCTCCCCAGTTGTTGCTGTGAAGATTCCTTAAAAAAAAAAAAGCTAAGGCAGGGTACAGACAGTGTGTTGCTCTTGTCTGTGTTCGTATGTCCATCCATACAGTGCCCTGTTGCTGTCATTGTATCTTCTAAATGTGCAAAAACTAGGATGGTGAAGCTGGTGGTCAGAGTTACTGCAGCTCGCCTTTCAGGTACTCTGATTTCTTCTTGACCATAGCGAGATTCCAAAATCTGAGATACTCAAAAGCAGTGCTGGGGAGTGCTATTGGAGTAGGTTGCATCATTGAGAGTGAGTGAGTGGTTAGATCTAGGACATGGTAAAGACACAGTGGTGAATGGAAGTGGTGAGGAAAACCTTCTTTGCTAGCTGAAATGGTACAAAACACTGTTACAGTCACTTTTTGGACCCAAGGAGTTTTCATCTTTTTCCAGCAGCACATTATGAAGGTGCCATTTGATGGTGGTGCTGGTGTTGTCATGCAATTCTCCAGCATAGTGCGGGTCGTGGCTAGCCAGCAAGGCTCTGAAACAATCCAAAATCTATGGACTGAGTTTTCATGTGTAAATGGAAATTCTAGGCAAATTCAGAATGTTGGATATCTCGGTTAAAAATGCTGCATAATAATTAACAACTGTTGATGCCAGAATAACTAAGCTCTTTGCTCACCCAAATAATTTTATGATGGTGCTACTATGTTTCTGAACTGTGACTCGGCTGTTTACATAAATTAACAAATTAAACCATAACATATTGGCTAGCATTAAGATCCAGTTCATTGGCCCAATGGGTGAATTCTTTGATTTAAATCCCTTTTTCCTCTCTTCCCTGCCTCCCCAAGGAAAGGTGTGGTTTTTAGGTCATGTCTGGTAATTGAAAAAACAAGCTTTGAATAGCTGGTTGCCTCTGATTGTCCTCTCACGGACGTTGGCACCACGGTGGAAATTCTGCGTTACAGCCTATGAGGAACTTCATCGCTTGGAGTTCAAGTACTGAAAGGGGTTTCATAATCAATCCTGGACAAATTTGTCCTTGACGATGCTAAAATATTATTTCCCCTGACTTAACCTTTTTATTCAGTAGAAATATTTGAGAAGCTATGTCTAAACCATGTGCGAGTAGAAAAAAGGATGCTTTTCATCCTAATTCTTAAGAGAGCAACTCAGAACATGGGAGATACTCATTCTCCCCATTCTTTCAGTTTAGGATGAGAAAATAACCCTGCTGAAGTCAGTTTCTGACTGTAACCTGAAGAACAGCATATACTGATTTGTTGGTTTATTTGATATTTCTGTGGGCTTTTTCTTTCCATGCTGTGACTTCTGTTTCGGTTCAGCCTGCCGCGGAAGGGGTAGAGGTGAGAAACTCAGTGGAGGCACCAGGAAGTTCTTTGTTGTTGGTGTTTGTTTTTTTTTTTCTTGTTTGTTTTTATTTTGTTTTCTTTTAAACCGTGATTTGTTAGTTTTATTGTTGTGTTTTGGGCAGAGTGCATTGTGCCTTTGAGTGCAGTGCTGTGAATTGTCTTCTGTTTGTCTGTGGCAGAGTTGTTTTGGTAACGTTGCTGTTAAGGATGTTAAGCATGTTTGTACTAGGAAGAGCAGGATTTCAGTTCTGTGAAGGCATAAGTGCTTTCAAAAGGTTTTATACGTGTTCTCAGTCCTGCACTTCAATCCATGAGAGTCGTCTTGTGGGGGTCTGTCTAGGCAGATTGTGTTAAAGGAGTGGGGCCTAATGCTTTGTGTTTAAATTCAGTTGAGGAAATGCGACGCACTTGCTAATATCCTTTTGTATCCTGCATACCAGAAATGGGTTTTAGAGGGATGATGAGGGTGGATGTTTTGGTTTTATATGGTTTTTTCCTTTCCCTTTTCTTACGGAAGAACACCTACGCGCTAACTGAAATATAGTCCAGATTTAAATTACACAATGAAGGAAAACTACACAATTATTTTGGACTTCAGAAGAATTTAATATGTAGTGGGAGAACAGAGCTGACTTATTTGAAGCTGTTTGCAAGATATACTGAACAGTGCTGTGAGAAAGCAGTCTGCCTGTTTTTTCCTATCTAGTCTGGTGTTGTGGGGTCTATATGAGCAATTGTTTAGAGAGGAGGGGCTAGCTTTTTGATGTATGAGCCACTTGGTGTAGCTTCCCCATCACCATTATCATCTGCACAGAGTTTAGCTCTTACTGGTAGAACACCACTATGCTGACAAGGAAAATAAGACCGAACCGTGATATTAGAAGGGGGGGAGGGCAGACTTCCACAAGAGCCATTTTCTCCATACGTCGTGGTAAGTAGATGCTGTATATATGTTAACCCGTCAGATTTAGTTGCTGGCTGTGCTGCTATAGAGAGGGAAAAATAACAGGTAGGATGTGTGATACTGTTTTTATTTATTTAGCTGGTAGTATTAACTTAATCTTTTTTTTTTATCTGTAGGAAATGAAGATTTGTTCAGCAATTATAAATTTATTCCACCTGATCCCAGCTGCCCCTCAGACTTTGGTTAAACCTCTGCTGGAAGTTGTTATGAAAACAGAACGAGCAATGTTAATTGAGGTAAAAGGGGAAGTTAACGTTGCTGATACTTTTACGTTAACATTTGTCTTCGACTCTTTAAATGAGGTTTTGAAATTGTCAGTAAATTCTCATCGTATAAGTTTTGAATATTTTATATCTGCATAAATGCTAAGTCAGATATATTTTTCTGAGTGCTAATTAATTATTGGAAAATACTCTGCACTCTGCATTTTTAATTTAAACTTTATGAATTTTTCAGGCTGGCAGTCCATTCAGGGAACCACTGATAAAATTTTTGACACGCCATCCGTCCCAGACTGTGGAGCTGTTCATGATGGAAGCCACTCTAAATGATCCACAGTGGAGCAGAATGTTTATGGTAAGCTGTGTGGGGAGGGGAGCGGGAAAAAACCCTCATCTTCACAAACCTGATGAATGACAAGTGTTTAGTCTTTTCCATTTTTTTCCCCCTGTATGACCCTGTAGTCCTTAATCATGGTCTTATTCTGACTGTAGGGTGACTGTTCTCCATTTTGTGTGTGTTTGTCCTGGGATGTTGATTTTATACCTTTCCAGATCACAGAAGTTTATTACTGAAATTGTCGAGGTGTTTTTATGTTGGTGAAATATAACCTCTGCAACTTTAGTGAGGAATATAAAAGCTACAGGATGATATAAATAACCTTTTGGTATTTTTGCTTTTAAGGGTTGATATTAAAATTATTTCTTCCCTCTCTTCAGAGTTTCTTGAAACATAAAGATGCCAAACCTCTACGAGATGTACTGGCAGCTAATCCTAACCGATTTATCACTCTGCTGTTACCTGTTGGGACCCAAGCAGCTGTTAGGCCTGGTTCTCCAAGCACTACCACTATGCGTCTTGATCTTCAGTTTCAGGCTATCAAGGTACTTGTTCTCGTTTGTCTCTGCACTCGATATTAAAACCTCTGTAGCTAGAGGCCTGTTGTATGCAGGCTTTCAAGTGTGTGTGTATGTGTTACAGCTCGTAGAAAAACACAAATGTAAAATGTAGTGTTTGTAGTCAGAATCACTAGGAAGGGGAAAGAGACTCAAATGAAGTATACTTGTTTAAAATTACGTAAGACACAGAAGGCAAATATGGCAACAGGAACTTACTGGTTTTTAAAAAATTTCTTTAAAACCTGATCTAAACTAGTTTTTATTTGACTCCTTTAAAAATATTTTAGGATTCTTAATTCACCTTAAAGAAGTACTCTGATATCATTGTTTCTGCTGACAGATCTGTTGCATGTTGACTGTGCATTTGTCTTGTTTTGCTTTTGACAGATCATAAGTATTATTGTTAAGAACGATGAATGTTGGTTAGCAAATCAACATTCCTTGGTCAATCAGCTGAAACGTGTGTGGGTGAGCGAAGCTTTTCAGGAGAGACATCGTAAGGAGAATATGGCTGCGACAAACTGGAAGGAACCTAAGCTGTTAGCATATTGCTTATTGAATTACTGCAAGTACGTAAAAAACATTGTTTATTTGCTATAGCTTGTGTACGGTTTTAATTTTGAAAATACTGTAAAGGTATACAGGGGTAGTAAAAATGGCTTGCAGTTGTTGAAGAGAAAGTTTAATACATTTTGTAATGCTGCCATTAGCTCTAAAGCCATGCCTCTGGTACTGCCTGCTCTTGTCTCTGCTCATTTGAAAACAAGATTAGTTTCTTCACCAAGTCATCAGCATAGTGGTTTGGTTGGGTTTTTATTCACAGAAGCTTTTTATTTTATGTGTTTTTACAGAAGGAATTACGGTGATATAGAGTTGCTCTTCCAGTTGCTTCGGGCTTTTACGGGTCGATTTCTCTGCAATATGACTTTCTTAAAGGAATACATGGAAGAAGAGATCCCCAAAAACTACAGTATTCCTCAAAAACGGGCTTTGTTCTTCCGGTTTGTAGACTTCAATGACCCAAACTTTGGAGATGAGCTCAAAGCCAAGGTAACTAAAGCAATTAAAGCAAAGCAGCATGGTATTTAGGCTTAATTTTCTTCTTGGGAACTAGGGCAACAAAACTCGCTTGCTGAAATGTCAATGAGCTTGATAATTGGCAGAGCCATTTACATGAAAATATCATACCTGAAGAAGAGTGATAATAAACAGAGACAGCAATTCATCTTGCTTTCAGTGCTGACTAGTCTACACTTTCTAAGAATCTTTGGCCTTGGAAGGGGGGAAAAAATGTCTGTATATCTCTTTCTTGGGGTTTTATTTACAGCTTCCTTTTGTAACACAGTGAGCGTGTCTAACATGCAGGCGTGTGTGGGAAGTTGAGTGTTGATGGCCATTAGAAGAATCCATAGTCGAGTGTAACCGTGTTTATGTTTATATTCTGCAGGTCTTGCAACACATCCTGAATCCTGCGTTCTTGTACAGTTTTGAAAAGGGAGAAGGCGAACAGCTTTTGGGACCCCCAAACCCAGAAGGAGATAATCCAGAAAGCATCACTAGTGTTTTCATAACAAAGGTAACGATCCTTGTTTACATTGGAGTGTTGAAAATTAAAACAAAAATTTGTTTCTCTCCTTGGCTTTGCAATCCTGATTCGAGTTAGCTGTGCTGTTTCTGAATCCTGTGGTTGGTTATATAAAATCACGTCCTAACTGTGAACCGTTGTGAGATCCGTCAGTCATCAGTAGGGTTGGACTGCAATTTTCAGTGTTTGATATCTTTAGGACTTGAATGTCTGTCTTTAGGAATGGGTCTTATGGCTGTAATCCCAGTCTTTTTCATAAGCAAAACTTTCCATGACTGAACATCAGTATCTTTGCAATTCACTTTGATTTCATTGAACATTCAGCAGTTATAAAATAGATGTTGTTGGAGATGAGGGTTGAGGTTTTTTTTATTTATTTTTTTACAATAGGTTAGCACTTTGGAAGTTCCTAGATGGGCTCATTATCTAAAAGCTCTCACCTCAGGAGGTTGTTTTGTGGATATTAAACTGAAGCAAAGAAGTGGTTATAGTTATTAGTCATCTTAAAAACCACTCAAAAAGCAAAAAAAATTGTACTTTGCTTTTAAGATTTTTTTTTTCTTCCCTTCCACTCCTCAATTTTCTCTTCTCTTTGATCATCCTTGGAACTAGGTACTTGATCCAGAAAAACAGGCTGACATGCTGGATTCTCTCAGGATATATCTCTTGCAGTTTGCCACACTTCTGGTTGAGCATGCTCCACATCACATTCATGACAATAACAAAAACCGGAACAGCAAACTACGACGCCTGATGACCTTTGCTTGGCCTTGCCTTTTGTCTAAGGCCTGTGTGGACCCAGCATGCAAATACAGTGGACATTTGCTTCTGGCACACATCATTGCAAAATTTGCCATACATAAGAAGATAGTTCTGCAGGTATTGACTTTGGGCTTGGATTCATACATTTCAGGGATGTGGATAAGTTCGGCAGTGTGCTTTTTTTTTTCTGTTTTAAAATGCAGAGTAGAGGGTGTACAGTAGTTTTGGATACTTAGTGTAGAAGTAACAAACTCACATGCAACAAACAGAAGCAGCAAGCCAAATACTAATACAAATTTATTTGGCAATGGGAAGAAGTTTCAAGATAAGTGAAAAGAGAGAGAGCAAATGTGACAATGAAAAGTGCCTTTGGCTGAATTAACAAAATGAAAAATGTTTCTCCATTTAAGAGACAGACATTTCAGTTGAGACAGAATTTGGGGACCAAAGGAAAACTCCAAACTGGACAGTGGAGCGGGAGGAAGAAAAAGGGAACTTCAGGGAGACTGAAGCATACACTGTATACTTCTGATGAAGTATTATTAATATTTAACGAATTATGGGCCTTTAGGAGATAATTGTGCTATTTAGAGTACGTATGTTGCAGTTTCTCTTTCTTTGCTTTTTAGGTTTTTCACAGTCTTCTGAAAGCTCATGCGATGGAGGCCCGAGCTATTGTGAGGCAAGCGATGGCTATTCTGACTCCAGCTGTGCCTGCTCGCATGGAAGATGGTCATCAGATGCTGACCCACTGGACACGAAAAATCATTGTGGAAGAGGGTCATACGGTTCCCCAACTAGTACATATTTTGCACTTGATAGTACAACATTTCAAGGTACTTGCACCAGTTATTCTGGTAGTCACTGTATCTCTAATACCAAGGAGGTAAACTGCAGTGTGATTAGGAAATAACGATTGGATTTAAATGGTTTACCTTCAAAAGGCATCAGCTGTCTGCAAAGGTATTTATTGAAACAGAAAACAACTATTAAATAGCAAACCAATTATTAAAATTTACCATGATGGAAGTTAGGACTCAAAATGTTAGGTGAAATCTGCCAGTCATTGCATGTGCGTTAGCAGTGCTCTTCAGTGGCGCTGGGAAGATTCTGAGAGTTGTTTAAAAAAAATTGCTGAACCCTATTCCTCATCCTCCAGTCATCCTTGTTTGTTTGACTTTATATATTCTGTGGGATTAACTAGGTAACTTTTTTGTCTCCAGCTAATGAATGTTGGGAAACTTTAAACAAATGGGGAATGCTGCAGAATGTCAACCTAGGAGCTTTTTTGAAAATGCATACTAAAATATGATCTGAAGTGACAGTTAGCTAATTTGCATTTAAGTTACTTCTCAGTAATCGATGCCCCAGTGCCTTTTGAAAGAATACCTGAGTGTGTTCAGATATGAGTTGTAGCTCCCGAGTGTTGGAATGATTGTTCCGCGAGGAAAATCAGTTCTCTTCAAAACAGCATCTTCATTTGGGTACATGAAATCAGTAGTCACTACTGAAAATTGTAGCCAAAATTTTATTTTCAAAACCCCAGTTACCTTTCTGGACTCCAGAATTTGAGCACGGTAAAGAGTTAGCAGACTTTTTGGGATTAAAGGCTATTTAACCATTTTGCTTTATTTCAACTCTGTAGTTTCTGAGTACAGTTTTATTGGTTAATGGCTAACATGACTGTGAAAACATCTTTTCAGGTTTATTATCCAGTGAGACATCACTTGGTGCAGCATATGGTTAGTGCCATGCAGAGACTGGGCTTCACTCCCAGTGTTACGATAGAGCAAAGAAAATTAGCTGTGGATCTTGCTGAAGTAGTTATTAAATGGGAATTGCAAAGAATTAAAGACCAGCAGGTAGGAAGTCTAAATAAACTGGTAAAAATTGAACTGT
Organism: Eurypyga helias; assembly: GCF_000690775.1. Classification (NCBI taxonomy): domain Eukaryota; kingdom Metazoa; phylum Chordata; class Aves; order Eurypygiformes; family Eurypygidae; genus Eurypyga; species Eurypyga helias. Next base: position 42,085 of record NW_010262308.1, read on the forward strand.
TATACGGTGAAATGCTTCTTTAACATGCTCGTTGCCGATATTTCAGCCAGATTCAGATATGGATTCGGGAGCAAGTGGAGAAGGAGTAAGTTCTGCCTCATCTGCTGTTAAAAGAGGATTGTCTATTGATTCTGGCCAAGAAGTAAAACGATTCAGGACAGCTACAGGAGCGATAAGTGCTGTAAGAAAAATTCAACGTTTGTTCAGAGACTCTGATAGTATAACCTGTGTTGACTAAGCAATTTACTGTACTTGTTTTTCTCCGCATAACTCTAAACTCCCTGACTTGAAGGTTATACTTTTAGAAAATATTTTAAGTCTCTTCTGCTTGTTGTTATCCTTCTGCAGTGTTGCTTATGGCTTTTGTGTGTGGTGTACGTGCAGGTATTTGGACGTAGCCAGTCCTTGCCAGGAGCTGATGCACTTCTTTCCAAGCCGATTGACAAGCAGCACACAGATACAGTCGTGAATTTCTTGATTAGAATTGCTTGCCAGGTACTGTGTTTATTCTGATATGCAAATACCAATGCAGCATTAGTAGCCAAAACCATAAACCCCTCACTTCACAAGAGTCCCGTTGTGCTTGGATTATTCTGGTGTTTGTATATTTTGTTGTGCTAAAAGATTAGAAACTTCAATGCAGAATTGTACATGAAGTAAAATAAAATAAGGAGGAAAGAAATTGATAACCAGTTTCTGCATGTTTTTCATGTCACAAATGCTGGATATTATTCACGAAAGGCATTGTACAATTACAGCTTGGTGCAGGGAGCATGCACTTTGAAACTTCATTGTAAATGGTTACAATCCAGATTTTGAAATTGATGGAGTCTAGATTCTACTGTACTGTTGATCACTTAGAGCATTTTGTTAGTTCATTACTTTATCTTTTCAAGCAAGTACTATATCAGGAGCGACATGCTTGAAATAAATGTGGCTAGTAGAATTTGGCTGGAGCCAGGGAAAGGTTTCAGAAAGTTCACAGAAAGTGCTTTTCTTAATTCATTTATATATTTGCCTGATGCTGAAAACTATACTTGTTGTGTTGCCTAGATTTGATGAAAATCTGAAGATTATTTAGAGGTTGTATTTTCAAGATCAAATACATGGAATCACTTCTTTTTATGCAGCATGCAGAACTAAAGCTTTTCACTTTTTTTTTTTTTTCAATAATTAACTTTTCTAGAATGGAGAAAATTAGCTAGGTGTAGCTTAAAGCTGACAAATTTCATGACTTCTGCTCTGCAGCAGACTCTGCTGGTAAGTAATGTGGGGTTTTACACACCACAGTCCATTGCACACACTAGATGTGCTCTTGAAGTATAAAGATGAACCGAATAAAGAGCTACCTATGTTTATGAATACCGTGCAAACAGAAAGGATTAACCATCGCGAGCATGTTCAGAGTTGTAGTAATGTGTGGGATTAAACTTTTTTAATATACCTTTGAAGGGTGATTTGGGGTAACTAGCTAGCAGTTCAGACACCAGTTGTGATGTTTACTGTTAGTTGTCAGCTTTTTAAGCAGTTAAATGCTCTGTGACTGTACTGATAAAACTACTTAAGCTTATCTGTTTCAGAAATAAGAAATTATATGCTTGCTTGGAATGCATCATAAATTAATGAGTTGGTTACAAAAGGGTGTCATTTTGTTAACTCTGATTAATTGCTAGGTAAATGACAACTCAAACACTGCTGGATCTCCTGGGGAATTGCTGTCTCGCCGCTGTGTCAACCTTCTGAAAACAGCTTTGCGACCAGACATGTGGCCAAAGTCAGAACTGAAGTTGCAATGGTTTGATAAACTGCTAATGACTGTGGTAAGTAACACACTAGTCCTGTAGGTCTCCAGGTTGCACCAGCACGTAGTGAAAACTAATGATACCTGGATACAGATTTTTACAGTCTTAATCTTCTCTTCTTTGTAGTGAAATACATAAATTGTTAAAATATGTGAATTGCATCAGTGGTTATAACTCATATAGCTGCAGTCCTTACAGATAGACTTAGCAACAAATACAGTAACTTCCTGCATTACTTTTATTTTGACATAGGTTGTAATTTGCATGTTTGGATGGCCTGCTGCTTGGTGTTTTTTGTTGGTATGGGATTTTTTTGTTGTTGTTAGTATGAAGTTGTACCAATTGAGATTGATTTTATTGGTTTTCTGACTATATTATCATAATACAAATTTCACTGAAAGGCTAACTTTCTGTATTTGATGATACAACACGTTTTGTTTATCACCTGTACGCTGTTTGTGTGCTTTTTGCCATATAATAATGTGCTATACTTTCATAACGCTCTTGTCTTTATGGAGATGGTCCTTGAAAGGGCAAGTATCTACTTTCATCCTTTTCTCCTTCCACTGGAAGCGTTTCTGACGTGCCTCCATTTGTTTTGGGTTTACAAGTATTGATAGTGCTCCAGGGAGCTCATACTTGTTGCTTTACTCCTCTTTTCCCAAGTAGTGTGCAGGCTGAGTGATTTTTCCTGCCGCTGGATTTGATAGCCTACAGCTGGAAGAACTGTAGTCAGTTCTGACCAGGGTTGCACGAGGATTACCTCCTCCTCGCCTTCCTCCCTCAGACTGTTGCAAAGCTGTTAGGTGCCAGGTGATGAAGGCTGTGCAGTAACAGCAGTATGACTTCAGGAAACTCATGGCTTTGAGTGATTTCTCTGCGCTGAAGCTGGGGACGGTTGTGAGTATCTGTGTGCTGGCTGCTGAAGAAGAGCCGTGTGTTATGTACAGACCGGTGTTGCCCGCCCTTTCTGGAACAGAGGGGAAGATGGTGGAGGTGTAGAAACAACATGAGCATGTAATTCCAGGAGTCTGTATGCTTCCAGAACATGAACTTTTATGTCTTTTCCTCTGCTTTTCAAACAAATCTTGCAGTTTATCATCTTTCATGATCTGGAGGAAGGTGGAGAAAGTGCACTGTGTCTAAGAGCAAGCCAAAATCAAAACCTGGCCTGCTCCACGTTTTCCCTCACCTCAAAACAAACGCACTGTACCAGCCCTCAGACCTGAGGATGGTGGATGTAGTTGATGTTTACTTAATACAAGTAAACAGGAATTTCATATCTTAATTTTGCACTATGTGGTGTCAGTTGTACGGGAGGTTCAGAAAAAAGAATAATGCTTTTGCAGCAAACAGACTAATTTTCTCTCTTAATGATTGTTTTGTAGGCTTAAAAAGATATGTCTAGGAATATTTTTTTTTTCTTTTTTCAATTTAGTTCTAAATACCCTCTTTTCTAAGCTATAATTTATCATAGCATATACTGTTTTAGCTCGTCCCTGAAGGCCTCTCTCGGAAAGATGTTGACAAAGGGGGAGAAAAATTATGCTCTTTTGAAAGTATTTCTAACCAGCAAGTCTGGGGGCAGCTTTGAAAACTGAGATTTTATAGTGCCTTTTGTTTCACAGTTTTATGTTGCATGACTTGCCCAAGAAGTGAAATGTGGGTGGTGTAGAAACCTCAACCTTATTGCAGGTTTTTAGCAGATGTGACCTGGACTTACTCTTCTGTGTATTACTTGTGTGATTTTCCCCCCCTCACTGCCTTTTTGTGTATGTTCTCTTTAGGAACAACCCAATCAGGCCAACTTTGCCAACATTTGCACTGGCTTAGAGGTCTTAAGTTTCCTGTTAACTGTACTGCAGCCCCCAGCTGTCCTTAGCAGCTTCAAACCCCTGCAGCGAGGTGTAGCAGCCTGTATGACGTGTGGGAACACCAAGGTTTTGAGAGCAGTCCACAGCCTGCTTTCTCGCTTGATGGGTATTTTCACTCAAGAACCAAGTACAAAATTTTCTTCCTCCTTTTATCCTTTATTGCTGCATAATTTAAGTGTTTTAAGGGCGTGGTGTAGACCTCTGTGGAATGTGCTAATATTCTGTTTTAAGATTCCTGCATTTAATGGTCCGTTTTAGCTTGCACTTTCAACCTCTGTTCAAAAAATGAGAAGCTGAAATAAGTAATCATGTGGAATATATCATTATCCATTGACATAAAAACTTAATAACCTGTGGCTGTCATGACTTCCATTCAAGAGATGCATGCTATAAATTTAAAGTATTTTTGCAATTATAATTTTTCAGCCTCAGAAGTGTGGGTTTTTTTTATTAGTTAAGCTTTGCTCTTTTGTTAAAACAAGGAAGGGAGAGTGTAAAAAGAAAGACAATAGGTAGTAGGACATGTCTTCATATAAACTAACTTCGATAATATTTTCTTGAAAATCAGTAATCTAAGACCCCTCAACAACGTGAGTTATTTAGAAATAGTGGTACACTACTATAGAAGACACATTGGTTGTATAATAAAGAGGTTGATGTAAATAAGGGATCTGCTTGTGCTATCTTGGTTAATTAGCAAGTTTATGTTCTGGTATGTTCACAGTGTAGCTGTTCCTTGCCTGTTCCATGGCTAATGTTACCGAAAGTAAACGCAGTTCTCAAAACTCTGCAGGTACCTCAAGTGTAGCTTCGAAGTATGAAGAGCTGGAGTGCCTTTATGCTGCAGTTGGAAAGGTTATTTATGAAGGACTTACTAATTATGAAAAAGCCACCAATGCTAACCCTTCCCAGCTCTTCGGTAAGCTTCCCACATCTCTCATGGATGTATGTCGAGCCCGTGAATGTGTTCTTCGTTATGAGGTTTTGGTTTCCATAAGGAAACTGAAATCTGATCTAATGCGGAGGAAGCTGCAGGAAGCATTTGGAGCCATCTAGAGAGATGAGTTTGGGATGTGGGTTGTGAAAAAGGAGCTGGGAGGGTTCAGTGCGTTCTGTCTTTTCCCGGTAGCTGACTTGGGAGCAGTTATTGGAAGTGGGGAGCTGCAGCTGTGCTGGATGGAAGCCCTGTGTATTCGGAGTGCATAGGGAAGAGATGCTGCGTTCAGATTAACCAAAATTTAAAGTAAAACTTAACTGGAAACTTTTTACATGGAAAAACCCAAATCCTGTGGGTACTGCTGTGAGATACAATAGGATATTTCAAGGAATCCATGTAAACATTCTTGCACGTTATTGCCTTTTTACTTTTTAACTTATCACCTGATTTAAATAATGTAGGAAGACTTACTTCTCTATCTTGAATGCCCACTAGGTAAGAAATTGCAAAAATACAATTCTTTCTTGAGTGAGCAAATCTGAATTTTTAGCATATACTATACTGAAGAGCTGAAATGTTCTTCTTTTCTTGTTATTCGTACTTATTTAAGTGGTAGAGAGCTCAACTACGTAATATAATGATGCGGATATATCTGTGTAATCCAGTTTGGCCCAGAACTGTTCATAATACAGACCTGAAACTGTACAGTTTTGGAGAACTTGCTGATTTAAATGGCAAATGTCCTTCACTGTTCTAGTCTGTGGTCTGTACAGATGGGTGTAATTCCGCTTTGGGAATTGCCTGTCTGTCAGATGTCAGGGCGAGCTTGACGACCAACTCCCCAGGATGTTTCTGACGCTGTGCCCAGCGCTCACTTAGAAGCAGCACTCCAGTCTAGCTGTCGGGTGGTGCAAATCTTGCGAGTTGTGTGTCTGAGGCTGAACTTTGCGTGACAGATTTTGTGCACATCTGAGCAGGAAAAGAAATAAAAGCTTTTGCAGCAGCTATTCAGCGAACAAAGCGTGCCTCTATAAATATGGTCAGGGGCTTTTCTTGGATGGTGACGCCGTAGTAAGGAGAGGCTGTGGATGCTTTAGCGGGTACAGTTTGACAAGGCGCAGGAACTTTTTTAAGGTATTCCAAAGCATAGATATTGCTAAAACTGATTGGTTTGGATGTATATGGATAAGCTTGTATTAAGATAGGCGCCGTTACGAACTCAGTGTGACTTGAAGGGACTGTGGTCTTGCAGGTGTCATGCGTTCATAGGCTGTGCCGAAATCACCTGATTTGATAGTGCTTTTCAATCTACTGTAACTTATTTATGAACTTCTGAAAGTTTTCATAAAGTTTTTAGATCAGAACATGCAGACTGTGTAATTTTTAAATCTTATTTTTGGTCACTAAACCCAGGCCTACCTAAACCTAACAGTGTTGCTACATTTTGCTACGAACGCTAATGTGCAGCATGAGGAGTAGTTTCATTTTACCTGGTTAACTGTATTTCTTTTTTCTTTTTTTTTTTTTTTCCCATAGGACTTGGAGAAGTATCTGCTCTCAATACACCTCTTTCTGTCCTCCCTTTCTCCCCCTTGCCCTCTATCATACACTTATCTACAGAACTTTCAAATATTTTGATTAATGCAAAAATATGATTTTAGTCTTATACCAAAGTTGATACTGAAACTTTTCTTCAAATCTATCCAGATTTGTAGTGTTTAACTTGGGTTCTCCCATGCTTCTTCCTTGGCTGGACAAAATACAGCTGGAACATTTTTCTGTTTCATTTCATAAAAAAAGAACATCCACATTGAAAACATCCATCTTATGTTACGTCATGCTCAGTAAAAGATTTACTCAAGTATTGTGTTTTTCTATAGGTACTTTAATGATTCTGAAGTCAGCGTGCAGTAACAATCCCAGCTATATTGACAGGCTGATTTCGGTTTTCATGCGGTCTCTGCAGAAGATGGTCAGGGAACACCTAAACCCACAGGCTACAGCAGGAACAGCAGAAGCAAATACAGGTATGACATTACACAGTCTGAGGATGTTAATGATCAGAAGTATGTGCTACAGCATGGAAATGCTGGCATTTTTCAAGAGTTCATAGAGTTCAGGGTAGAGGGGCTGAATTTTTTTGCTTTTGCTTTTTTTTTTTTTAATTCCTTGCTATTTGCTAATATTGGAACAACTGCTTGAAATTAAGTTGTTGGAGCAGATGCTTGTCTTTATCTTAAAATAGCATCCTTTTCAGTCCATACAATTCTGTCTATCATCAGATGAGTTATGCCATGAGTCATTGAAAAAAGTCAGACATTGTTGTAGAAGAAAAGCCAGTGCTAGTAAAGAGCACGGTAATTTATTAATGAATAAGCCACTGACAAAAATACTTTGGAAGAATTGCTGCTGTTAGATTCCAGCCCATATTTTAATTAGGTAAATGAGAGGCTTGCAAATTTTATTAACACTGAGAAACTATTCGAAAATTATTAAACTTGACAGATAAGCAAGTCAGGAAATTAACAGGCAGAATATGTATGCTGCATCATTATAGTATTTCTTTCACAAGTTTAATTGCAGTTTTTCAGCACTGGGGTTCTGTAATACCTTTTACCAAAATGAAACCACGCAGGCTTGCCTTTAGGATTTTGAATGGATTTGGCTTTTTTGGGAAGGAGTCTCTCTCAGTTGCTTAGGAATGGAAAGTAGTAGTTCTGAAAACATTATTTCTAGGGATATATTGCCAAGTAACAGATATTGTTGTAGCTATTTTTAAAATTACAGTAGCCTATCTTGAAAACTTCTTTACTAGGTGTTTTACAGGTGCTTTCACAATGTAATCCTTTTTTTTACATCCATAGCAGGTACAAGTGAGCTGGTAATGCTAAGCCTGGATCTTGTGAAAACTCGCCTGGCTGTGATGAGCATGGAAATGAGGAAAAATTTCATACAAGCTATTCTGACATCTCTCATTGAAAAATCTACGGATGCCAAAATTCTTCGTGCAGTGGTAAAGATAGTGGAAGAGTGGGTGAAAAACAACTCCCCGATGGCAGCTAATCAGGTAAATTCAGAAGATTAAACCCATTATTGCTCTCAAATGCTAAATAACTCCAAGCCGCTGTTACAGTTCATCAGTTTTTGACAGTGAGGTTTGTAAGGATCTGTTACGTATGTTTAGGCATTCTTAAGAGATTTGGAGTATTTTGTGTCCCCTGTGAAACCAACTGAGTTAAAGGTGCTCATCATTTCATAGGGTTATATTGGGTGTTTCATCTCAAATGCTCTTCCTGAGAACTGGTTTTAAAAGTTTTAAAATATGTTTCACATTAACCTGGACAGAGAGATTCTTCAGGAGGAGGATGACTAATGCTAGTTTAAATTGTGATACTTCTGTAACATTTTGTGGCCTCTTCAATTTGCCAAATTTTCTCTGAGAGCTGGGTACTTGACAGTCTAGTACTATATAAAAGGCCCTACGCTTTTCAAAATATACATTAGATTTTTGTAATAATTGAACAACTTAAACATGATTTTTAGTCATGATTTAAAAATTCTCTAGCATGTATTAGGAGGATAAATGCTTGAGTTATTTTTCTTTTTTAAGAACTATGACCTTCCACCAAGGTATTTTTCAGTACTTGAGAAGGGAA